>NW_027461533.1:1800000-2054230 GCF_027571235.1 Dermatophagoides pteronyssinus | reverse complement strand
ACGAACAGTATACGGTTCTATTCCAGGTTCAATTAATGATGTTGATGTTGCAGGTGAAGGAACACCAGAGGGTTCACGCCCAGTTACAGAAACGCCAGAAGCTAATTGGTTTTGATCTAAGGAAGATGGTCCACCAACAATAGCACCGCTTGGTTGAGCGGATGGTTCTCTAGAAATTCCGGATGCTTCGCGTCCAAGTCCTGACGCTTCTATTCCAGGTGTGGATGGACCATCCATTAATCCACTTGCTTCCCTAGCGGATGGTTCTCTAGAAATTCCTGACGCGTCCATTCCTGGTGCTGATATTCCTCCACCTAATTGACTTGGTTCCCTAGCGGATGCTTCGCGTCCAAGTCCTGACGCTTCTATTCCAGGTGTGGATGGACCATCCATTAATCCACTTGCTTCCCTAGCGGATGGTTCTCTAGAAATTCCTGACGCGTCCATTCCTGGCGCTGATATTCCTCCCGCTAATTGACTTGGTTCCCTAGCGGATGGTTCTCTAGAAATTCCTGACGCGTCCATTCCTGGTGCTGATATTCCTCCACCTAATTGACTTGGTTCCCTAGCGGATGCCTCGCGTCCAAGTCCTGATGCTTCCATTTCTGGTGTTGTTATATCGGCAGTATCACGTTTTTTGCGAATTTCAATTTCAATTTCGAAATCTTTGCCCATTCCTGGAGCTGATATTCCTCCCGCTAATTGACTTGGTTCCCTAGCGGATGGTTCTCTAGAAATTCCTGACGCGTCCATTCCTGGTGCTGATATTCCTCCACCTAATTGACTTGGTTCCCTAGCGGATGGTTCTCTAAGCCAGTATATTCCTGATCAGACGTTCGCATTCCTGGTGCTGATATTCCTCCACCTAATTGACTTGGTTCCCTAGCGGATGCTTCGCGTCCAAGTCCTGACGCTTCTATTCCAGGTGTGGATGGACCACCCATTAATTGACTTGGTTCCCTAGCGGATGGTTCTCTAGAAATTCCTGACGCGTCCATTCCTGGTGCTGATATTCCTCCCCCTAATTGACTTGGTTCCCTAGCGGATGGTTCTCTAGAAATTCCTGACGCGTCCATTTCTGGCGCAGATATTCCTCCCGCTAATTGACTTGGTTCCCTAGCGGATGGTTCTCTAGAAATTCCTGACGCGTCCATTCCTGGCGCTGATATTCCTCCACCTAATTGACTTGGTTCCCTAGCGGATGCTTCGCGTCCAAGTCCTGATTCCATTCCTGGCGTGGATATTCCGCCAACTAACCCACTTGGTTCCCTAGCGGATGGTTCGCGATTAATTCCTGATGCTTCCATTTCTGGTGTTGTTATATCGGCAGTATCACGTTTTTTGCGAATTTCAATTTCAATTTCGAAATCTTTGCCCATTCCTGGCGCGGATGGACCACCCATTAATTGACTTGGTTCCCTAGCGGATGGTTCTCTAGAAATTCCTGACGCGTCCATTCCTGGAGCTGATATTCCTCCCGCTAATTGACTTGGTTCCCTAGCGGATACTTCGCGTCCAAGTCCTGATTCCATTCCTGGCGTGGATATTCCGCCAACTAATCCACTTGCTTCCCTAGCGGATGGTTCTCTAGAAATTCCTGACGCGTCCATTCCTGGCGCCGAAATTTCCCCAACTAATCCACTTGGCTCCCTAGCGGATGGTTCGCGTCCAAGCCCAGTTATACTACCCAATTCAGATGTTTGCATTCCTGGCGCCGATTGACCACCCACTAATTGACTTGGTGATGGCGCTGATTGTTCACGTCCAAGCCCATCTGTCAATGTTGGCGCAGATATTCCTCCCGCTAATTGACTTGGTTCCCTAGCGGATGGTTCTCTAGAAATTCCTGACGCGTCCATTCCTGGCGCTGATATTCCTCCCCCTAATTGACTTGGTTCCCTAGCGGATGGCTCGCGTCCAAGCCCATCTGTCAATGTTGGCGCGGATGGACCACCCATTAATTGACTTGGTTCCCTAGCGGATGGTTCTCTAGAAATTCCTGACGCGTCCATTCCTGGCGCTGATATTCCTCCCCCTAATTGACTTGGTTCCCTAGCGGATGGCTCGCGTCCAAGCCCATCTGTCAATGTTGGCGCGGATGGACCACCCATTAATTGACTTGGTTCCCTAGCGGATGGTTCTCTAGAAATTCCTGACGCGTCCATTCCTGGAGCTGATATTCCTCCCGCTAATTGACTTGGTTCCCTAGCGGATGGTTCTCTAGAAATTCCGGATGCTTCCATTCCTGGCGCGGATGGACCACCAATTAATCCACTTGGTTCCCTAGCGGATGCTTCGCGTCCAAGCCCATCTGTCAATGTTGGCGCGGATGGACCACCCATTAATTGACTTGGTTCCCTAGCGGATGGTTCTCTAGAAATTCCGGATGCTTCCATTCCAGGCGTAGATATTCCGCCAACTAATCCACTTGGTTCCCTAGCGGATGGCTCGCGATTAATTCCTGATGCTTCCATTTCTGGTGTTGTTATATCGGCAGTATCACGTTTTTTGCGAATTTCAATTTCAATTTCGAAATCTTTGCCCATTCCTGGAGCTGATATTCCTCCCGCTAATTGACTTGGTTCCCTAGCGGATGGTTCTCTAGAAATTCCTGACGCGTCCATTCCTGGAGCTGATATTCCCAGTCCAAGCCCATCTGTCAATGTTGGTGCGGATGGACCACCCATTAATTGACTTGGTTCCCTAGCGGATGGTTCTCTAGAAATTCCTGACGCGTCCATTCCTGGAGCTGATATTCCTCCCGCTAATTGACTTGGTTCCCTAGCGGATGGTTCGCGCCCAAGCCCATCTGTCAATGTTGGTGCGGATGGACCACCCATTAATCCACTTGGTTCCCTAGCGGATGGTTCGCGATTAATTCCTGATGCTTCCAATTCAGATGTTTGCATTCCAAATTGTTGAGCCGTTGGTTCGCGTCCCAGTGCTGATGGCGATAGCATTTCGGGTGTTGAAACTCCTCCTGTTATATCTTTTCCCATCATTGATTCTTGATCTACTCCGTAATCTTCTTTTTTTCGACGTATCTCAATGTCAATATCAAATTCTCTTCCAGCTCCATCTGCCGATTGACCACCCACTAATTGACTTGGTGATGGCGCTGATTGTTCTCTAGAAATTCCGGATGCTTCCATTCCTGGCGCTGATATTCCTCCAACTAATTGACTTGGCTCCCTAGCGGATGGTTCGCGCCCCAGCCCATCTGTCAATGTTGGAGCTGATATTCCACCAACTAATCCACTTGGTTCCCTAGCGGATGCTTCGCGATTAATTCCTGATTCCATTCCTGGCGTCGAAATTTCCCCAACTAATCCACTTGGCTCCCTAGCGGATGGTTCGCGCCCCAGCCCATCTGTCAATGTTGGAGCTGATATTCCACCAACTAATCCACTTGGTTCCCTAGCGGATGGTTCGCGATTAATTCCTGATTCCATTCCAGGTGTTGACAATTCACCAATTAATCCACTCGGTTCTCTTGCGGATGGTTCTCTAGAAATTCCGGATTCTTCCATTTTCGGTCCAGTAATATCGGCAGTATCACGTTTTTTGCGAATTTCGATTTCAATTTCGAAATCTTTGCCCATTCCTGGTGCAGATACGCCTGCTCCAAGTCCACTTGGCTCCCTAGCGGATGGTTCACGACCTAATTCTCCTTTACTTTCGGCATCAAGGGCTGTTACTGTTGGAACTTTTAATTAAATACAATCAAAGTTAGAATTATCGTTATAATTTATTTGTTTATGCTATTATTAACCTGGAAACATGCTTGCCTCGCGTTTGGTTGGATCTATTAACGTTCCATCTTGAAGTGCTCCACTTGGGGATTCCATGCCTGGTGCAATAACACCCCCTCCAATTGTTGCATCCGGTTCACGTGAAGTCGGTTCCCTTCCGAATGCAGATGGCTCTCTTCCTTGCGCTGAAATCGCTCCCATCAAATCACTAGGATATTGTTGATTTTTATCTCTTTGATCTTTCATGGTGTCTGGTGATCCACCTTCTATTCCTGGTGCAATCATTCCGCCTCCAACAGTTGCATCTGGCTCTCGAAAAGTCGGTTCTCTCCCGAATGCTGATGGTTCTCTTCCTTGTGCTGAAATTGCTCCCATTAAATCCGTTGGTGCTCTGGCAGTCGGTTCCCGTTCTAAACCGGTTACACCATCGGTGACGCTCGGCTCTCTACTTGAAGGCTCGCGCCCAAGACCAGCCGACGCAGCATCTAAAGGCTCTCTACTTGGCTGAACTGGCAATCCTAAACTTGGTTCACGTCCAACTGTAATTGGTCCTTCTGGCAATAATTCATGACTTGTTGCAGCAGCAGCAGCTTGTCGCTGTTCCAATAATTCTGCATATGGTCGTTCCAGTTTCGGTGAAACAACTTTTGGCACTGCTGCTTCTCTGTCAGCCAATTCGCGTTCCATAAGGCGGCGAGCTTCATCACGATCCATCTTGATGAATTTTTTGCTTACCAATTCTGTAATCTGAATCTTGGTAATGATCGTATTACGTGTCACTTCTTCTACCCACATTCCTTCCTCAGTGATATTACGTCGAGTTATTAAATAATTTTTTTCGGTTTGATATTCTTCTTGGATTTTTTCTCCAATTTTCGGTAATTTTGCTATACGTTCTTCTAAGCTCTTATCTTCACCGACCATAAAAAATGGCCGCTTCACAATAGTTGTTGTTGCCGATTCCGAATCCCGTCCACCCGGTGGAAGATATTCTATTTCGATTGTTTTAATTAAATTTCGCTGTGTTCGTGGATATGCATATTTAAGATCGAAACCATCGCTCATTCCATTTCCGATTCCAGAATCATCAGGCGATCCTGAATCTGACCCTTGTGAGTCTATTATCAATTGAATCAATTGACTATCAACACATTTCATAATTCTTCAGATTTCTTACCTGTTCCCATTTTTTTCGACATACGATATCGCTGCAAACGTGACATTGGTGGCTCTTTTGGTATCATTCTTTCCAAAACGCTTGGTCTTGATAGTCCCCGTTCAGGTGTTCGCTCACTCGCCGAAGTATTCAATAATGATCTCGAGCGTGCTCGTTCTCTCAATTTTTGCATTTCGGTTCTTGAAACTGTCGTTCGTTGTATTCGTGGTTGTTTTTTGTCTTCATTCGAATTTTTGGTTGCTTCTTCTTCGCTCATTTCGAAATAAATTTGTTATATTAATCGAGCGTATTCACAAAATTCTTTGAAACTAAATTACTATTACTTGTAATTGATCGACTCTTTTTTTACTTGTAATTGATCGACTCTTTTTTTACTTGTAATTTTAACAATGAAATGATAAAATAATCAAATTTTTTTTTCGTCAAGTCGTGGAAATACTAATCACAGTAATATAAAGGTAAAAAACCACAAAAAATAATGACTTCTAGTACTAACTAAGCTTCTGTTTATATACAATCTGAATTCCATTATTTAAATTAATTTGAATTTTGAATTTTTATTGGGAACAAACAAAAATAATTATTAAATTGTACAAAAAAAATGAATTATTTTGCCGCTTAACAATGTAAAATATATTTTGCCACTAGACGGCAGTGTTTTGAATAAATGATGATTTTTTTCCAATCTAATTATTTCAATACGCTGCTCGAAATCAAATGTTTTTTCTGCATTTTTTTTGTTGTTTATCATTTTTCTAATCCATCAAATGACCTTTTATTTTTGATTACTGTCCATTTTATTCATTCAATTACATTCTCTTTTTTTGTTGTATAATATCATTTTGTCGATAATTTTGTAAATTCTCTTTGTATGCGAATTGTTGATAACCATGACAAATCAAACATAATTTATTTTCAGCTTCAATATATATTATTATTATTATCGACAATTCATTAATTTACTTATTTTTCAAGAATATTCTGTATATTAATTAATGATTATGTCCGAGATGACTTATTTTGTTCCAAGGTAAAGTTTTATAAATATCTAACTGTTTGAAAACATATCTCATATTCTATTTTAGTATAAAACGTCCATTAAATCGACGTGATGATGAAGACAATCATAATGGACCAAAAATTGAAAATAATGATAATGAATTTATGCCTGTGACCAAAAAAATGAATCATCTATCCATAGAGGGTACAAAGTATGATTACTGAATTACTTTGATTTTAATTTATTTAATTAAATTAATATTTTTTTTTAAATAGTAGTAACGATACAATGATAAGTGGAACTAGTTTATCAAGTAATAGCAGTACAACTAGTAGTCTACCAAATGAAGACGATAGTAATGATTCTGGTTATCAATATCGAGGACCAATGAAAAATGATCACAATATTGTAACAATGTCAATGATCAATAATTCAAATAATAATAGTTATGGAAATCAATTGTTGAATATAGAAGAATTATATCGAACATATAATCCATCATTGAAATTACAACAGAATCCAATATATTATGATGCAAACAGAATATTGTTCGAAGCTCATCAGATGCGTCTATTACGTAACATGAGATCATCATAATGTGTAATTATTCACTCAAACAACAACAACAACAAATCTCATTCCAATAATTCATTCATCGATTTGATTCGTTAGCAACATATAACAATGCTGATTGTGATTCATCACCATTTCAATGAAATTCAATTAATTTTTTGTGTATTTTTTTTAAATTTTAGTTACATTATTGAAAATTTCCGATCAAATTAATTGTAAATAAGTTTTTGCTTGAATTTGTAAATAATACAATCGGCATATTTACGGTTTTTCAACAACATAAAATATTATTTTATTTGTAGAGATTGTTACAAAAGCAGAAAAAACTCGTCAATTGTTTTCATTCATGTTTTTTTTTAATAAAAATATTCGAAAAAATTACCAATCTCTCTCGTATTGGTGTGTTTGTGTATAGTGTGAGCTTTAATAACAATATAATTCCAAAAATTTCATGCATATTTTTTTTTGTTTATTCAATGCAACAAAAAATTTTATTGAATCAATCAAGAAAATAAGCCTAATCAACATTGATTTAGCAGGCGACGAAATTGCTATCGGTACGACTTTAGGACTTTCAAATTCAGCCGTATTTGATACTGTTGAGGATTGCTCGATCAACAATCATTGATTATTATATTAATGTTAATTAATTAATGTAACTGTTGTTACTACTATATATACAGACCATAGTTCACTACTATTAAATATCTATCTTTTCGAACACTCTACCAATACTTCTACTGCACTCTACTTAATCAATAGGTTTCGAGGTCAAGAAGTATCGAATCGTAATGATGTTATTGCCAAGAATCATGGAGTTGATGATGAAGTCGGAGACGTAAAGTCTGTATCATCATGGACAGCTGATGAATACTGTGAAGTATTTGCTGATGGTGGTGCAAGTGGACATATTTTCAATGATCGGAAGTACTTCGTGGATCTCCATTCTTGCAAAGTTAATGACATTATAACGCGTAGTGGCTTAGTTAAGGCAACTCAGATTGGCACAGTTGAACTTGAAATACATAATGGCTTTGAGTGGAAAACAGTTAGTTTATCCAACTCGTGGTTTGTCGAAAGCTCACCGATGAATTTGATATCACTTGGTCAGTTGACAAAACGTGGTGATATTCATTTTAAGGGTGATTACGACTGCACTGTTGTTTATCATTGGATGGTTTGTTGTGTACAACCATAATTCTAATGGATTGCCTGGTGGTCTTTTACCATTATTACTTGGTCATTTAAATCAAGGTCGTATTTTGGTGGTAAATGATTGTATATCGACAAGGGGAGTGTTGAGGATTGCTCGATCAACAATCATTGATTATTATATTAATGTTAATTAATTAATGTAACAAGAAGATCAAGATCGTATGATAAAATTGTTTAAAATCAAATTAAAGTTTAAATTCTGTTAAAATGGATCACTGAATTCATGAACGTGTATGATGATATGATAAAATTTTATTCGATCTGTGCATGCGTCGTATATTTCTTTTTCATCATATATCGCGATACAAACAATCACTTTGCCGGGCAACTTTTTCATCACTGATTCGAATAGTGCGTTTGTTGAATCTAATTTTGCAAAATTTCATTCGTTTTTCAATCCATAAAGCAAATGGAAACACCGAATTTGCCCTATTTGGCTGAATATTCAAAAAGTGGTCGTGCTGGATGTAAACAATGTAAAAAAGGAATTGATAAAGATACGCTTCGTTTAGCTGTAATGGTTCAATCACCATTTTTTGATGGTCTAGCACCGAAATGGCATCATTTTGATTGTTTTTTTGTTCGTTATCATCCTAGAAATGTTGGTGAAATTAAAAACTATGAAATGTTGAAATATGATGATCAGAAAAAGATTGATGAAATGCTGATGAAGAAGCAGGTGCCTGAAACGCAAAAAAACAATCGAAAGCGTAAAGTCAAAGTAAATACTTCTCAAGATTTTTTCGTTGAATATTCGAAATCAAATAGAGCTGCTTGTATCAGCTGTACGGAAAAAATTGAAAAAGATGAAATCCGTATTGGGAAATTGGATGACGATAGTGACGAAGCTAGACGTATCGGACCATTCAAACGTTGGTTTCATGTGGATTGTTTTCGAAATAATTGTGATGATCTTGGTTTCATATCATCCGTTGAGTCGTTGAATGGTTTTGATGCCTTAAAATCGGCAGATAAAAAAAAGTTGCAAAAGAAGATTTTATCCTCAAGCAAAATTGTGAAAAGCCAAACCAAAGTTGAAGAAGATGAAAAACAACCCAAAGTTGAAGAAAATTGTGTTAAAAAAGAATCAAATAAGGAAGAAAAAGCATTGAAAAAACAATCGGATTTGATTCATCGTAATTTGGAAATGGTCAAAAGTTTAGCAAAAAACCAGATTTATTCATTTTTCATAGAAAATGGAGTCGAAGAAAAGAATATTCCCGATGATTTTTCATGTCGTAAAGAATTTCTAGCCGATGCATTGGTATTCGGATGGCCAAAAAGTTGTGATAAATGTGGAGGATGTTTTATTTTTAACGTTTGGCGTTATGTTTGCAGTGGCAATTATGATGAATGGACTCGGTGTACCAACGAAATGGAAAACCCCCCACGATCAAAAGTGAAATTCTTCGATGATAAAATACGTGATAAATTCAAATATAAATTTATTAAACGTCAACGTTTGGTTAATGAAATGTTTAAAAGCAAGTATCAGAAAAATCTGTTGGAAAAACAAATCAAACAGTCGCAAATCAAAAATGAACCAAGTGATAACGATGAACAAGAAAAAGGTGTATTGTCCGGTTACATCATTACGTATTTGGGAAAAGAAAAATTAGTATCTGTCAAAAATAAGATTGAAAAGTTGGGAGCGAAATACCGAAATGAAATCAATCCAACTATATTGTGTGTCGTTTCCAGTGAAAATCATTGGCATAGCTTAAAAAAAACTAAAAAAATTAAGGCGATTGAAGAAATGAATATTCCCGTTGTGTCTGAAGATTTTTTTACAAATGTTTCGAATCCTACGATATCAGTACAAAAAGCCTTATTAGATTCAAAAATAACATTTTGGGATCTTGATGAAGATGAAATCACCAAACGTTTGGAAAAATTAAATTCCGTTTCTAATATAAAATCCGCATTTAAATCTGGTTCTGGTATGTTTTTATATGAATGCTTATTATTACTAACATGATTTTATTTAATTGAATAATTTTTTTAGGAAAAAGTCAATCCAAAAGTCAAAAAGTTGTTATTAAAGATGGAATTGCTGTATATCCAGAATCTGAACTCCAGGACAGCGCTCATGTTTATAAAAAAGGAAATGACATTTATAGTGTTGTCCTGAATTTGGTTGATGTTAATACGAACAAAAATTCTTATTATAAAATGCAACTTTTGCAAAATGATAAAAATGATCATTTATTTTTTCTTTTTAAATCTTGGGGTCGAATTGGTACGGAAATTGGCAATACAAAACTTGAAAATTATTATAATTTAGGGGAAGCCACTGATGCTTTTAAACGAAGTTATTTTGAACGTACTTCAAATCATTGGTCTAATCGTCATAATTTTGTAAAACATCCAAATTCATATTATCCTGTTGATATCGATTACAATGACACGAAAGAAGCTTCACAAGTGATAAAAGTTGAAGAATCAAAATCTTTGTTGCCTTTACAGGTTAAAGAACTTATTGCTCTTCTTTTTGATATTCAGAATATGAAACGAACTATGATGGAATTTGAATTGGATCTTGAGAAGATGCCACTTGGTAAATTATCAAAGAAACGAATCCTTGAAGCTTGTGAAACATTGAAATATATATCCGATTTATTGGAGCGAAAACCAATTCCTCAAAACGAGTTGGTTGGAGCTTGTAATAAGTTTTATAGTTTAGTTCCACATAATTTTGGTATGGAAAAACCACCGTTGATAACATCATCAAATATGATTTCAACGAAAAACGAAATGCTCGAATCATTGCTTGAAATTGAATTGGCTTATGAAATTATCAGTAATAATGAAAATAGCAATACCACTGAAGATGCGCTCGATTTTAATTATAGAAAATTAAAATCAGAAATCATTCCAATTTCCAAAAATGACGATGACTATAAATTAATTGAGAAATATATCCAAAATACTCATGCAAAAACACATAATGTTTACACATTGGAAATAATCAATATTTTCCGTCTTAATCGAGAAGGAGAGGCCGAAAGATTTGCTAAATTTGCTGATAATCCAAATCGAATGCTGTTATGGCATGGTTCACGTTTAACCAACTTTGTCGGAATTATTTCTCAAGGTTTGCGAATCGCACCGAAAGAAGCTCCTGCTACAGGCTACATGTTTGGCAAAGGTGTTTATTTTGCCGATAGTGTTTCTAAAAGTGCCAATTATTGTTACACATCCTATGATAATTCTATTGGTTTATTGGCTTTAAGTGAAGTTGCCATAGGAAACAGTAAAGAATTGATCAATGCTGAATATGTAGACAAATTGCCAAAAAAATATCAATCAGTCAAAGGTATTGGACAATCGTATCCAAATCCTGAAGAAATGGTCATCACTGCGGATGGTGTTAAAGTACCCTTGGGTAAAATGATCAACAATACTAATCTAATGAGAGCATCATTGCTCTATAATGAATATATCGTCTATAATGAAGAACAAATCAAGATGAAATATTTGATTCAAGTCCGTTTCAATTATAAAAATCTCTTTTAGATTTATTTCATATTTAATATTAACATTGAAATTTTTTAAATTAACAATGATCTGACCATTTCCATTTTCATATGATATATTTAATAAACAAAATAGAAAAGAATTTATTCAAACATTTGTCCATATAATGAAAGACGAATAAAAAATGATTGTGAAGGACATTTCAATAGTTCATAGTCACCATAATGATGATCATGAATCTTCTCTTCATTTTCAGCATGTGAATCAAATTTTTGTTGATCACTATCACTTGTTTTATTATCATTTATGTTGATCGTTTTGATTACCATTGTTGATCTATTGATCAGTATCGAATCTGGTTTAATTTCGATGGAAGACTTGGAAGGAACGGCAGAATAAACTCCCGTTAAATGTTCATCATTCGAAATAAATGGATAATTTTTGTTGATGGTGGTTTGACTACAATGGGTTTCATTTTCAGTTTTTAGGACATAAATCGGTGTGTGAAAAGAATTTGTTGATTCAGGTTCATTTACATTCCAATAAATTTCCTGACTGAAACTTGCCTCTAATTCGGTTTGACTACTTTCATCTTGATGTTTGGTTTTCGTTGCTAACAATATTTGTTCATCGGAATGTTTTTCTTGGGTTGTCGTACTTATAGAGGAACTTGATATTGTTGGAGTAGTTTGTATTACATCAAAGTATTCCACATTTTCACTTGTAGAATGTATATCCGATGTAAATGATAACTCCTCTTTTCTCTTAATAGGTTTACGAATAAATAAATCATATAGATCAACATTATCTTCGAAGAAATCCAGCTCGCGGCCATAATATCGATCACAACAAGTTAAAGCTGAAATATCAACAGGATGAGCTTCCGTATTGAATACGTATCCACCTGATCCAACCACACAGCTATGTTTATTTTTAAAATTTCGAATATTTTCAAGCTCAATCATCGTTCCAAAGGAACCAATCTCGTTTATGAAATTATCTTCATCAAATAACAGAAACAAATATTTCAATGTTTCAGCAAGAAAAAATGATTCCATTCTATCTTCAATTGTATGATCTGATACGCTTTTTATTGTTGCATAGCCGCAATCAGTGCGAGCAGAATAATAAATGGAATTTACAACATCAGCACCAATAGTGAGAAGATGATCATCTTTTGTAGCACGATATAAATAATAAACACTCTCAATGAATTCTGGTCGAAGTGGATATCCTTCTCGTTTATGATGTTTTCCATTTACAATATCATAAAATTCGGGAACAAAACCATATTGTTTCCATACTTGATGATAATTGTATAATGATTTTTTCGCCTGATCCAGATCACCCATCAACGTTAATAATCCCGGAAAAAAAGCTTCAAGTGATTGAAATATAGGCATTGTTGCTGAACCAGTGGCCATACTAACCCAAATAAACCAATCATTTTTCCTCAAATAATTTTTGATTAAATCATAATCATCTAAGAAATTGATCAGAAATCATATCATTATTAGACATAATTAAATCAGTTACTTACAATTAAACACTTCCATTAGACTAGGCATTTGTAATAATATAGACCCTTTGACTAAATATTCAAAATATGAATCAACACCGGCACCAATACCAGCGTCGGTAGCAGTCCATTTTCCATCCTGAACATTGATATGATTGCCTAAAAGACCAATTTTCGAACGATGACGTTGCAAAGCTTCCAATGCGTTGAGGGCCACTTCCTCGAAAATTGGATCTCCAGTCAAACGACTTAATGTCCCAAATTCGACAATATAAGTGCCTACACCAGCTGTACATGTAATGGGAGTTTCATTCTCTGGCACACCATAACGAAAATTAATTGTTCCATATGGCATTCCCGTTGATGTATTAAATGCTATTAGGAATTGAAAATCCTCAAGAATAAAATTAAAGCAAAAATTATTGTTATACCTGGTAGTAATTTTCTTGCTACTCTTTCGGCTAATCTAAGCAAGGGACCTGAACAAGGCCAACCATTTTCAATTTGAAATCCAGCACGTCTGGAAAAAAGATGCGCTGACAAAAGACCACCGACAACTATATTAATAGCAACAATTCATTTTGATTGTCATTGGTCAAAATGATTCAAACGTGTCAAACCTCGAATGTTTGTTTCAAAAACAGAAACATTTGTATTTGTTTCAAAATCGGCCGTATCGATAATATGTTGAGCTACACGTCTAAATTCAGTATGGTTATCTACAATAGCCAACATATCTAAGGCATCGATCAGTGAAAGTGAGAATGTTCCCCATGTGTTTATTCCCGAACAACTAATTGGCATCAATTCATCATATTCGATTGCATTATCGACATAGCTGTTGTAAGCTTCATAAAACATGGAAAGAATTTTTTCCCTAAAAGAAATGTATTTTAGCAATAAATTCTTTGAAATATTATCAAAATAAAAAAAATTGAATACTTGTATATGATTTTATCATTTTTGGAAAATGGAATAAGCCGGCTTTGTGAAAATTCCAATGATTGTAAAAGCAAAAACAATCCGATAGAGAATAGATGGGTTTTATTTAAAATGATCATAATATTCTAGATAATGAAATTGAATTCATTTAAGGAATGTTTTGGATAACTCAGGTGGATAATTAATTTTGCCTCAAAACATTTTAGATTTTTTTTGAAATAAACAAAAACCTGACTAAACATTGTCTATGAATGAATCAGTATTTTCCAATGCTACTGTTGTGTGTGTTTCCTGTGGTTGGCCACGCGTGTGTCGCTCACTGGTGTTTTCACTTCATATTTTGGTCCAATTTATTCATTTCTTTTGGTTTTTTGTTATTGTTTCGAAGATCTAATACCCGAAAAAATGGGTAAAATTATGAAACCTGGTAAAGTGGTTCTTTTACTAGCTGGTAAATATGCTGGCCGTAAAGCCGTTATTTTGAAAAATCAAGATGAGGGCACCAATGCCAAAAGTTATGGTCATGCTTTGGTTGCTGGAATTGATAGATATCCACGACCTGTTACCCGAAGAATGGGCAAAAAGAAACGTGCCAAGAGAAGCCGTATTAAGCCATTCCTTAAAGTGGTCAACTATAATCACATGATGCCAACACGGTATGAATTTTTTATTTCTTTGCACAAAAAAATTTAAATTTTCTCTAAATTTCATTTTATTAGATACATTGTCGAAATGGCTTTGGAAAAGGTCGATGCAAAAGAAATTGTCAAAGATCAAGCTGCACGAAGGAAAGCTCGTCAAGAGGTCCGTAGTAAAATGGAAGAACGTTACAAGTCGGGCAAAAATAAATGGTTTTTCACTAAACTTCGTTTCTAAATTCAAAAGTAATCATAATATTTATTTATTTCATTACATTCAATTTTAGCCAAAGATTAGTTCATTTACTGCTGTTCACATTCTGATTATTTTCCAATGAATGAAAATTTTCATTTAAATATGAGGCTATTATCATTGCTAACAAAAAACAAAATTTATTTTAATGTTTCGTAATTAATTAATTTTAATTTATCATTTTCTTTTCAGACAAGTTTTCGGGATTACAAAAATAAATTTTTTATTATAAATAAATCAATCAATTCATTTTATTTGCGATATTGTTCAATAGTAGCATTAAGTTTCTGAGATTTGGTTGAATCACGAATTTGTTTGAGTAAATTAGCAATCGATGCGCGATATAACATTCGATTTGGTGATTTGGATGAAAAAATTTTTGATTCTTCTTCTTTGACTATAAGTTCGATGGTTGAATTGTTGAAATTTTTTGATTCATTCACTTGATTTAGATGAATTCTAATTTCGGCAATCATTTTATCACGAAACATTTGTCTGGTATCATTGTCGATCGAATCTTTTTTTATTTTGTTTCCATTCTTATCGGAAGAATTTTCCAACGCTACCGTTGCTGCACTTTTGAATGTCGATTTTGATGGTGACGTAGCAACAGTTTTTCGCTTTTTGAATTCAGCTTTAACAATATCGATTGTTTGAATTTCCTTTTTTATTTGAAATTCACTTTGTTCTTTGATTTCATCACGTTTGGGTAGAAAAAAAGTATCATTATCATCATCATTTTTGCGACAACTTCCATATAAATTTTTCATTCGAATTTTTTCAAATTTTTCGAATCGTTTTTTAACGGCACGAGCATCACAGCATATATCACAACTGGAACCACATCCATTATGAACAATGTTTTCATCACCCACAAATTCGGACAATAAGAATGAATGACGGCATTTTTGAAAATTTTCACAATATCTAATCATTTTTTCAAAGTTTTTCATCGTAATTTCATAATCATAAGATTCTTCACCATTATGCTTGGCGAATTGTTTGGAAATTTTTCTTTTTTCAATATCCTGTCGTATCAGATATGCAATTGCATCACGATCATCGATTGAATAATAAATTCTACATTTTGATGGCAATCCATCACGACCAGCTCGACCAGATTCTTGATAATAACCGGTCAATGATTGAGGTAGATTCCAATGTACAACAAAACGAACCTGACCTTTATCGACGCCCATACCAAAACTAATCGTTGCGATGATACATTTAATAACACCTTTCATCCATTTTTCTTGACATTCACGACGTTTGTGTGCCGTTAGACCTGCATGATAAGCATTAGCTTTTATACCGGATCTAGATAATAAATTGGCAATCTCTTCACATTGTTCACGAGTACGACAATAAATGATGCCCACATTTTCGTCTTTTTTATCAGTTTTTTTGGCAGTCTTCGACAATCTGGCAGCTCTATCAAATATACTTTCGGTGGCTGACATTTTGTTGAACAATTGTTGATCGTTTGATCCTAATTCGTCGATGACAAAATTTTTTAAATCTTCAAGAGGAGTATTTTCAGGCGAATCTTTATAATATACATCATAATGTAAATTGGATCGAAAATTTGACATGATATATTTACAAACAGGTAGACGAAATTTTAGAATTGAGATAATATCATTAACTACTTTAGATGAGGCAGTTGCGGTTAAAGCCATCCATGGTACAGAAGGATGTTTTGATTTGAGTATACCTAATTTAATATAGGCTGGCCGAAAATCATGTCCCCATTGTGATACACAATGAGCTTCATCAACAACAAATCTAGACAATTGATTTGTTCGAACTAAATGATTCATTACTTCATGAAAGAATGTAGTAGCAGCCATTTCTGGTGTTATATACAATAATCTAATTGATACATTTGTTGATATTAAATCTTTTTTGATTTTTTCTTTTTCGGCTTCAGTCGTTTGCGAGTTAAAACTTTCGCATGTAATTCCAAGATTACGTAGACTAGAAACTTGATTTGAGATCAAAGCCAATAACGGTGATATGACAATGGTTATTTTAGTGTTATCGAAAATTGCCGGTAATTGAAAACATAATGATTTACCAGCACCAGTAGGCATTGAAATAAATATATCAGCTTTGCCTTCAATAGCTTTTTTGATTGCTGATTCCTGAAGATTGTTTCGAAATGACTGATGGCCAAAAACGATTTGCAATACTTCTTCGGCATTTTTATAGGATTTGGATGAATCTAACATTTTGACAGGACATGATTGAGATTTGGGTGAATCAATTTCGTTCGATGTATCATCGTCATTATTCGAATCAAAATTTACAATTGATCGTTGATATGCTGTAGATGATGTAAATTCCAATTTTTTTCGTTTGGCTCTATTTTTATTCGCTGGTTTTTTATGAAAAGATCCATCACTAAAATTATTAGATCTTTTGACCGTTTCATTCCAACCATCATTAGTTTTTGGAAAAAAATCTGTTATTTTTGATTTAGAAAATGACATTATGGTTGGACTCAAAAATGATGATTTGTTGATATTGACTATTGCAACCTTAAATCTAGTTCGACCTTGTAAGTATTATAGGCGAACGCGCCATAACAAGTGAACTCATTTATTTATATTTTAAAAAAAAGAAATTATGTAGCAAAATAAAGATATTTATCATAAACCATTGATCATTTGGAAACAAATTCTATTCTAATTATAATAATGTCGGAACAATTTTTTTTCAATTAGTTTCCTGCGATACAATTTCGATTGTTTATCATTTATTTGTTTGATTTTATTTCATCGATATTTTTATTTGAATTTGATTATTCAAATGTTTTTTTCCCAAATAATTTGATTTTTAATTTTTTCTTTCGGTGAATATTATATAATAATATAAATTATCCATTTGTATTGAAACATTTGTAATCGAATAAAACTAGTTTTTTTTTTGTTTCACGACTCTTATTTCAAACGGTGTATGTGCGTGTGTTTTGGATAAGTGTATGTGTGAACCTGCAGGTTCTTTTTTGATATGTACGTATAGATCTATAGCGTATATATTGAAATGTTTTCTCTTTTTTTCATTTTCATTTCCATTTGAATGTGTAATACCATTATATTTATTTGTGTTATTGTTATAACGATAATATCTACTCAAATCAATTGATGTGCCCAAACGTTTTCTCTTCTTTTTTTTTAATATTAATGATCTGAATTCTCTAATATCTTCTATTTTATCTGACATACATATTCTTTGCTATTTGTGTTTCAAGTTGTATGTGTAAATCATTTTTATCAACATAATAAAAATATTGAAATCCGAAAAAACACACAGTTACAGTTACGCAAATACATAACATATACCGAAAACAAACATCGATATCAATGATTAAAAAAAATAATATTATATAATTATTTTTTATAGTATTTCAAAATTCTAATCAAAAGTTTTTTTGTTGTTGTTGGAATTCTTGGTTTAATCTTCATAATTAAACATCATTAAGTTTCATTAAATATTGCGCAGATCTATTTTATTATCAAATCTAATAAATAAACATATGATAAGTGTAAGTTTTAAGGTTATAGTTTTCGAAATAAATTGATTATTATTTATTGTTATTTTTTCTATAGTTTATTTACAAAAAATGGTCAAAAAAAGATCGTTTGCAAATAAAACCGTTGCAGGTTCATCATCATCATCATCATCAACAACAACAACGCTTGATATTAAACCGGAGGATAGGAAAACACTTGAAGATGATTTAAATTTATTGGATCATTCAATCATAAGAGAACCGATTAATGTCGGTATTAAAAATGTTCATCAAATTATTACCTGTATAAGTGATGGTACAAAAGAGATTAAAGATTTAATCCTTAATGAATGCAATATCATTTATGAATGTCGTGTTTGTCGTAATCTGTTTCGAAGTTTAGCAAATTTTCTGGCACATAAACGATTGTATTGTAAGAAACATTGCTGTGAACAAATGGTTCTATTTGATCAGAATTGGTTTACGGAAAAACAAGACAATTTTATTAAACCTGAAACTTATTCGGTTGATTCGGAATTGAAATCAAAAATAATCACTCCATCGGATAAAAATTCTAATAATGATCAAGAGTTAAAATCAAATAAAAATTTTGTTAATGTTACTACCTGTGATAAAAAAGATTGTTTGGATGATAAAATCCGTAAACGATCAGCAGATAACACTAGTTTGATTACTACTCAACAAAGAATTGTGAAAAAGAAACGTATTGAAAATTTAGTAAGCAAATTAAATCCACCGGCAACGACATCAATACCTATAATTGATTCTTCAATGAACTCTGAAATCACGAAAAACGATAAATCGGACACTGCCGAAGATAATCTCGATATAAAAACTATTGTCAAAAACACCAAAAGTGATTCAGAGAAACAAATCGAAAATGAATTCGCATCATTTTATAAGACAACGTTTGCTGTCAAAATCGATTTTGTTTGTGAATATTGTGATGCTAGTTGTACATATCTTTCTTCAGCTATTCGTCATTTAATGAATAGTCATAGTATGTCTCGGATTTCAGCTAAAAAATTTGTGCTTGATTATGGAAAAAAACACGGAATCTCTATAAAAGAAGACATAAATGATGATTGTTGTCGCCAAAATACAGAGGATGAATCTATCATCGAATCTGAAATAAAAATTGAAGATCCTGTCGACTGTTTCGAGCCAATACAAGCAGCAAATTGTCCTTCACCAAAAGAAAATTTAAATTCACAAAATGTTACTACTGATTATGATATACCTGAATCCAATGAGAATCAAACCACCCCCAAAAATAAACGTTATGAAACACGTTGTTCGATTCGAAAAAAGTGTTTTTATAATTGTAATTCTCAATCATGTTTTTTCTCCAAACATTGTCCAAAAACAACGAACAATGATCAATCAATTCAGTATAATCAGAATCATATTTCAAACAAAGAAATCGATAGTGAAATTAAAAATGGTGATCAACCAAAAGATAATGAGATGGTTGATGACCAACTTCAGTCCTCTTCATCATCCACTTCTAATTCGACTATGGTCGATCTTTTGTCTATATCTGTCAAAAAAAGATCACAAAATGTTATCAAAAAGAAAAAATTAAAAAAGATTAAGGAATCTGTTCCAATTCTTCGTAATATTGAAACAAAAGATTGTGATAACAATGAATTAGAATCACAACAAGAAACGGCGAAATTAAATTTCAAACCATTCAATCCAACGTCTACGATCATATCATCATCGTTATCATCATCTTCATCATCATCATCATTTGGTGAAAATAATTCTGAATATCATTCAATATCGGATGGTTTTGAAAATTTTCATAATAGTTCTGAAGATTCCAGTTTATCAAATCTACAAAACAATAATAATAATAATAATGTTGATAGTTTAGAATTTGATTTGCAAAAAATTCAATCGCAGGACGACGTTATTAGAGCAAAAATTTTTGACCATGAAATCGAACCAGTTGTTGAATCAACTCATTCACCATTGGTAACAAAATTATCGTTACGAAAATTTGATCATGATCATTCTCATCACAAAAGTACGTTTAAAGAATTTTTCATTTTGTTTGATATTAATTCATTCGCTATTTATTTTTTATAAAACAGATCCACATAAAGAATCAAGATTAAAACTTCATCTGAGGACAACTGGATCGAAAAAATGTTATCAAATTGTCGATACTTGATCGATTTGTATTCACTGTTCATTGCCCTTTATTGTATTGATAAAAACCTGTGATTTCTGGTGGATTATTTTCCTTAAATTTTGTTCTCAATATACTTCTTTTTTTTTCTCTGTTTATCTTTAATTGTTATTATTTCAATTGATCTTTTATATTAATTAGAATAAAGATTTTTCTTTTGAATTAAAGTTCCTTTTTGGAAAAAAAATTAAAACGCCATCTATTGATCATGAAATAAGATTATGTTTATTTGTTTTGTTTTTCAATATTGATGAATATCTATCATGCGATGTGCGTTTCAAAACTAATCTGAATAATTTATTAGACGATAATCATCAACAACAATTACTTTTTATGATATAGTTGATCGAATACTATCAAAAAAATTAATTAGAACATTTTGTTTTTATCATATTATAACTTGTAACAAATGACAATTGTTTACGAAAAAATATTTCTATGGATAAAACTCCCATAACTAAACTAAACAAAAAATTTTTTATACAACAAAAATGGATATGTCTAAATTCGAGCCAAATTCAAACGAATTTGCAAGCCATTGGCCTTATATTGCCGGTTTATTTGCATTAATAGCGATCTTTCTGTCATTGTTTGAAATTTTTAAACACATGCAATATTATAATAAACCATATCTTCAAAAATATATCGTTCGAATATTATGGATGGTGCCAATTTATGCTTTAAATTCGGTTTGTACATCTTTTTTTCGATGTTTGATTATTAATAATTGTTTAAATTCATATAGTGGTTAGCTATGTTTTTTCCACAAACCTCAATTTATATGGATACATTACGTGAATGTTATGAAGCGTTTGTAATTTATTCTTTCATGAAATATCTGTTCAATTTTCTACAAAATGATGTCGACGAATACGAAATTCTTGTCGATTGCAAACCAAGTGTTCCAAATAATTTTCCATTTTGTTTTTTCCCACCATTACCGGCTGGTCGAAAATTTATTCAATTCGTACGACATGCAATGATTCAATACATTGTATCTCGACCTGTAACCACATTTTTGGCATTGTATGTATGATTCAATATGATTAAAAATGAATTCATTTTTTCCCATTTTTATCTAGGATTTTTCAAATTTTCGGAGTTTACTGTGAAGGAAATTTCAGTTTAAATTATGGTTATATTTATTTGTTAATCATAAATAATCTTTCTCAAATGGTTCGTATTACATGAATTTATGAATTTTCATGGTAAACATTCTATGTTTATTTTGTTAAAGGTTGCCATGTATTTTCTAGTCATGTTCTATCAGAATTATAAGCGTGAACTTGCACCTATGAGGCCATTGGGAAAATTTTTAAGCATCAAAGCTGTGATTTTTTTCTCTTTTTTGTAAGTCACTTTTTATTCAAAAAAATTTTTCTGAAGACAAACTGAAATATTTTTTTCGAACAGCCAAGGCGTCTTATTATCTTTATTGATAAAATTGGGTATAATAACCAAATCATTCATACCATCAAGCACTCCAGATATATCTACAAATGAAATGTCGAGAAACTTACAAGATTTTATTATTTGTTTTGAAATGTTAATTGCTGCAATTGCACATATTTTTGTTTTTTCACATAAACCATTCATTGATGAACAACGTCAAAGTAATCCAGTGTTTTATTCATTTTCCCGTATTGTAGACATGACTGATGAAAGAACAGATGTTGCCGATCATTTTAGACAGATAGGAAATCGAATGAAAAATTTTTGGCCATCTTCACAGCAAAGTAACTATACAAACATTGAAGTTTCATCCACAGCTCCTTTGATACCGATGCAAGTCAGAAAAAATTATGGCTCATCATGTGAAGGTTTTCAAAAAATATGATCATGTCTTTTTTTTTGGTAAAACTTTGTATTATATAAAAAAAAGAAATAAAATTGTTTAACAAAAGTCGATATATTTGAATGGACTTAAATTTGAATAATATCGATAGTAGTTTCGATTAATCGATTGTTGCAGATGTATGACTTGACAAAATTCGATTCATTCACTCGTTCAAATTGATAGAAGCTTGTTTTTTAAGATTTGGATTAAATTTTCAAAATCTTTTTCACAATGGTAAATTTTAAAAATTCGTTAGAATTAATTCAATTTTAAATTATCTATTTCAGAGTATCATGGATTATAATGGCGGCCTTGTCATTGCGATGAAAGGCAAAAATTGTGTAGCTATCGCTGCTGATCGTGCTTTGACCGCACAAAATCATGCCATTTCGTTTAATTACCAAAAAATATTTGAAGTTAATCCTCATATTTATGTTGGTTTACCTGGTTTGGCTACGGATACGAAAACTGTTGCCCAAAGAGTTAAATTTCGTGTCAATCTTTATGAATTGCGTGAAAATCGCCGTATTAAACCAAAAACATTTGGTTCAATGATAAGCAATATGCTATATGAACGAAGATTCGGTCCATATTTTGTTGAACCAGTTATTGCTGGTATTGATAGCAAAACCGGAGAATCATACATTGCCGCTTCTGATATCATCGGATGTATAAACGAGCCAGATGATTTTGTTGTATCGGGAACTTGTACTGAACAAGCTTTTGGTATGTGTGAAACACTTTGGAAGCCAGACATGGAACCAGATGATCTTTTCGAAACTATTTCACAATCACTCATGTCGGCGTTTGATCGGGATGCTAGTTCCGGGTGGGGAGGCATTGTGTATATTATCGAAAAAGATAAAGTAACCGTTAAAGCTCTTAAAACTAGAATGGATTAATCACTTTATAATAATGATAAAAATTTTTAATGAAATTGAATGAAATAAAAAAACATTTTTATATTTGTTTACAATGAACATGAGAATATTTTAATTTGACTATCTGCTCCACCGCTTACGATGAATTGTTCATTAGACCAATTAATTGACATGATTTTATCCTGATGTCCTAACAAATCGTACAATGGTACCATTGGAGATCTAATATCCCATTGTTTAGCGGTCGAATCATAGCTTGCCGATACAAAAAGATTCGCATTTGTTGGCGACCAATCGACTGATGAAATCCAAGCATCATGTGAACTATAAACATTTTTTACTAATGATCCATGATTTTGTCGTGGATCCCAAATACGAATAAGTCGATCACAAGATGCTGTCAAAATATTACCAGTTGATGGACAATATGCAACATCTAAAAATGATTTACTTGATGTGAATGATTGTTTTTGTTCACCAATTTCAATGTCCCAAATTTTCATCGTTTGATCTAATGATACAGTCAAAACTGTTGGTACTTGTTCATTTAACCAAACACAACCCGAAATGGATTCTTTGTGTCCCTCCATTGTGATTGCTGGTGATCGCAATTTTTTCTTAGAAATGTCTTTCATTTCAACATCCCCACCTTCATTTACATTATTATCACCATCAATTGGATCAATGGCTGACCAGATTTTGAGCATATTATCATATGAACCAGTGGCAATAAGATCTTTATGTTGATCGACACATTCTACAGATCGACAATGACCAATATAGGTGAAAATATGTTCAACTTGATTAAGTTTTGAATCCCAAATCCATAACATTGCAGTTTCATCATGTGAACAAGTCACAAAGGTATATTTTTGATTATTCTTTCTCAATCCATTACGAATCCATTTCACCGCTTTGATTGATGATGTATGTGCTGGTATGGCGATTTTATGTTGACCATTTTTGATATTCCATATGTGCGCCGAACTATCATAACATCCTGACAAAATCCATTCATCAATTGTATCAACAGAAGCGACCCAATCATCATGAAGAAATGATTTATGCGGCTTTGGAGGTTCACATTTAACAAAATATTCTATTTCAATTTGAATTTCGGTACTGATGTTTTCATTC
This sequence comes from Dermatophagoides pteronyssinus, assembly GCF_027571235.1. Taxonomy (NCBI): domain Eukaryota; kingdom Metazoa; phylum Arthropoda; class Arachnida; order Sarcoptiformes; family Pyroglyphidae; genus Dermatophagoides; species Dermatophagoides pteronyssinus. Next base: position 2,030,097 of record NW_027461533.1, on the reverse strand, counting down.
TTGATGAACTCGTCGATAGTTTGGCGTAAAAGTTTTCCATTAATTATAAAATCGAATTCAACTTGTTCTAAAGCAATTTTTTCATTGTTATCTTTAATTAATGCTTTGATTATTCTATCAAATTCTTCCCCCGTCGATGAACTTTTAATATTAACTGGAATCGAAGGAACAGCATATCGTTGATCTTTCGTAATAAAATTAACAATTAAATCATTTGAATCCATTTTTCGAGAAAATTTTCAAAAAAAAATGTGCTGATATCTTAAAATTTGGGACACGTGAGAATTCGCTCTTCTATTCATCCTTTCATAAATGATATGATCGGATTTCCGAATTCTCGCACAGTGATCGAAACACATTGGCATTTGTTTTGTTTTTAATTCTTCGTTTTTTTTTTGTCGTTAACTAATAAAAAAAATTTGTAAATCGAAAATGGGACGTCGAATGAAATCTACTAAGAGTGGAAAATATATTAATCCAACTGATCAAGCTCGAAAAGAAGCTCGTAAACGAGAATTGAAAAAGGTTTTTGTTTGCATGATTAAATCAATTTTTTTAAATAATGAAAATGAGTAACAATTTTTTCATATTTTAGAATAAGAAACAAAGATCGATTGTTCGAGTTGCCGTTCTAAAGGGTAAAGATCCATATCAAATTATATCAGATATGGAACGACTTGATAAAATGGAATATGATTTCTACAATCCACCATCGCTCAATGAAAAAGTGCTTAAAGATAAACGAAGAAAACTAAAAGAAACCTGGGATCGTTTAATAAGACTTTATGTAAGTATACGTCTGAATAAGTAAAAATAGTATGAAATAATGAATAATTCCGAAAAAATTTTCTAATTAGATTAAAGAGGATAAAGATAAATACATTGAATTGAAACGAATGGAAAGTGATTATGATGCAAAACGAAACGAATTAGTTAAACAATACGAAGCGATCAAATCAGCGCAAGAAGTTAATATTGAAGAAATTCCTCTTCCTTCAGCAATTCCTTTACCGTCGGAATCAGCAACATCATCATCTTTAGGTAAAGAGACGATACCACAATCAATATTGAAAAGTACAAGAAATCGCGCCAAACAGCCACCCGGTTGTCCTCCTGGACTTCCACCTTCATTAAGTGAATTCAAAAGCGAAAGTGATGATGATAATGATGAAGACGATGACAAAAGTGAAGATGAAGTTGAAAAATCTGAATCAAATAAAAAAATACGATTCTCTGATGAAGTTGGTGAGAAAAACAAAGATGTAAGTGATTTAAATAAATTTCTTCAAGAAATTGAACAATTATCAAGCGAAAAATCGAATAAAGAAGTTGAACCAAATAAAAATGTCATCGATAATCCTCAAGCTCCGAATACTAACAGTATAATTTTAGCCAGTTCTACATTGGTTCAACCAACACCTCAAATTCTTGTCCGACCAGCTCCACCACCTCCTCTTCAAGTTTCAATGCCACCTCAATTAATACATACAGCGGGTCAAGTTTTACGAATGACACCGCATAATCCCACAATTTTTAATCCATCAAATTATAATCAACAGAAAAAAGAAAAAACTAAACAAGTCGCAACGATTGAAGCAAGACCACAACTTCGTAATCTTAGCGCCGATTCAACTAAATTTATGCCATTAGCATTGAGAGTTCGTCGTGATGAAAAACAAGCTCCACGAAAATCATTGATCAAACCATTCCGTGCATATGGTATGATTCATTCATTAAACACATCATCATCATCACCATCTACCAAATCGTCAAGCACTGTTAAGGATAAAACAAATTCTAAAGATGATGCCTACGAACAATTTATGAAAGAAATGGGTGGTTTTATTTGATTAATGATTTCACTTTACATTATAAATTAAAATTAATTATTCTATTTCCGGTATTTTTATTTCGAATGAAAGTCTACATATCCCTCTTCTTACACTATATTGATGCCACTGTGGCTCAGAGGCAGAGCACTGGTCTCGTAAATTCTTCAATGTGTATCCGATTCCAATTTTCATTTGGAACAAAATTCATTTATGAATGGGTGTATTTTGTTAACCAGGGGTCGAGAGTTCGAACCTCTCCAGTGGCTTTGGTTTTTTCTTTTTTTTAAATTTAAAGAATTCTGCTCACTCATTCAATAATAGATGGCGCTATCTCTTGTTGTTATGGCATTTATTAATTCGTAAACAGAATCCTGTTTCATTTATTGTTCCAAGAACCAAATCTTTTTGTTTTGTCAATATTATCCATTTCAGAAATGTTCAGCGGTCAACATAATGCTCGTGATGATGATGATGATGATGATTCATTAGGTGTGATTCATTATTTTGGTCTTTCACAAGACGAATGTCTTTGCGGTTATTGTAAATCGAACCGAAATCCTGAATCCACTTACGGTAGGCGTTGACTAAGACTTATTTAAAGCAGTTTTTTTTAATTATCATTGTAATTCAAGGCCTTTGGGCTCATTATCTTCCGCCAAGAGTTTATAAAGGATTGATTGATCGTAATTGGAGAAGATGCGGAAAATATGTTTACAAACCTATTAATAATGCATTATGCTGTCCGATGTATACAATACGATGTGATGCAACAGATTTTAAATTGACTAAATCTCAGAAAAAGACTATAAAAAAATTCAACAATTATATAGGTAATGATATTAAGCCAACTAATGGCAAAAGTAAAAATTTAATAGAACCAATGGGCCTTGAATCCGAAAGATTGGATAGTATCAATACACAGATATCAACCAAAAAAGATATCAATATGAAATGTATTGGTAAAAATGATAATGATGATGAACGTGATGAAAAAGCAATGATCAAAACCGAAGAAGTGAATACTACTGAGGGTTCTAGTGATGTAAAAGAGAAAAAATCTATAGATTTTAATAAAGTGAAATCTGAAATAAAGGTGACCAAAAAGAAATACATACGACGACAAAAATTGATTGAAAAAATAAAGAAACGAGAAAATTGTTCGGAAGAACGTGCAAAACAGCTATTATGGGAAAAAAGCTGTCAAAAGCAGAAAACAAAAACATTAGAAGATTATCTTTCCGAAATTGAAAATTTTGCTACCCCAAAACATACATTCAAGGTAAAGGATGATTTCTACTTAAAATAGAATGTCAATGTTAACATCTTTTTTCATATAATCTTCAGACAAGAATCATTCGTGTTAAATCCAAAACGGATGAAAATGATCGTACCGATTATGAAGTTTTTAAAAAATATCAGATGAAGATACACAAAGAAAAAGAAAATAAAATAAGCTATCGAAGTTATGCTCGCTTCCTTATTGATTCCCCGCTTGATGTAAGTGTTTGATAAATTAACAAATTCTCTAAAATTATTTTCGCCTATCTAGTATATATTGATTAAACGAAACTTTACCAATGATCATGACTTACCACGATTCTATGGAGCATATCATCAACATTATTATATTGATGATAAGCTTGTAGCTGTCGGTGTCATCGATATATTACCTGGTTGTATTTCCTCTGTCTATCTTTACTATGATCCGGAATACAGTTTTCTTAATCTTGGAGTGTATTCAGCTTTAAAGTATGTCGTCTCTAATCTAAATTGAAGATTATTAATCAAATTTTTTTTTATTGAAACAGTGAGATTGCAATGGTTCGAAAATTTTCAAAAATTTTGCCGGATTTGAAATATTATTACATGGGTTATTATATTCATCAATGTCCAAAAATGCGTTACAAAGCCAAATATTTACCATCTGATTTACTATGTTCGGAAACTTATCGTTGGTTCAGCATTGAATCTTGTCTAAAAAAATTAGAACAAAATAAATATGCACGTTTTTGTGATGATCCAACCGTACAGGATGATGATTGCAGTTCAATCGATGACTGTGATATTAAAGTTTTTTTCAAAAATATGGTCTTGAATTATCGCGATTATAAACGATTGACTAAAAATAATGATCATGAACAAAAGGAAAAAATCAATGAATATATTCGTCTAGTTGGACATAAATGTTCATTATCATTACTTTATTTTATTGGATCGGATTAGAATTTATAAGATATTTAAATAGGAATGTCTTTTTTTAAAAATAAGATTTTTGTGACAAATTTTCATAAATTTCAATAAAAAAAAATGCAATATCCTTGTTATATTAATTGTTAGTCTGATAAATGATAATGATTAATTGATAAAATGATTGATTGTAAGACTAGATGAATGTTTGTATTGTTTGGTCTTTTTTCTGATTTTATTGTCAAATCTATACAATAATATCTTCTTCATTATTGTTAACTTCAAGTGCAAATCGTTTTCCTTTGAATATTTTAGTTTTTAATAAAGTTTCATTGGCCGTTTTGTTTTCCATCATTGACATGTCTAAAAAATGTTCTTTTCGTTGCTGTTGCTGTTGTGATAGTTGAACAAAATTATCAACATTATTATTATTAGCCATAAAGTTACCGTTCAGGTTTCCATCATTCGTATCATGTTGTTGTTTGTGTCGAAGAGTTCGATAACCCATCGGATATTTTGATTGCCATTTCCAGCTATGTGCGCACATATCTTTCAATGTCCATTTTGGTTTCCAGTTCAATTTGTTCTGTGCTTTTCGAATATCAGCCCACAATTCATCCACATCACCAGCACGTCTATTACAAATTTTATATGGGATATTAATGCCAGTTGATTCTTCAAATGCTGCGATTACCTGTAATAAATTTCAAATATTATAAAATATAGAATTAAATACTTTTTTATATTTTATGGTCATACATCTAATACTGAATATCCTGTACCGGCTCCAAAATTATAGACATTCCAACCAGTCCATTCTTTTTTCAGAATATTTTCTAATGTTATTGAATGTCCGGCAGCTAGATCCATGATATGTATATAATCACGTACACCGGTTCCATCGGCAGTTTTGAAATCATTACCAAATACTTTGAGAAAAGGCTGTCGCCGTACAGCTACCTGAGATATGAATGGCATCAAATTATTTGGAATACCTTGAGGATCTTCACCAATTTCGCCAGATTCATGTGCACCGACCGGATTAAAATATCGTAATGATGCCACACACCAACCTTTTTCTGAGGCACACAAATCTTTTAATATTTCTTCAATGAAGTATTTTGTTCGACCATAAGGATTTGTACATCCATTTCCAGTTCGATGATTTTCATCGATTGGCAAATAATCTGGATAACCATAAACTGTAGCTGATGATGAAAAAATAAACTTTTTAACACCATATTTTCTCATCACTTCTAACAATGTTATAGTTCCGCTAACATTGTTGTGATAATAATCCAGTGGTATTTTGCATGATTCACCGACTGCTTTTAAGGCTGCAAAATGCATGACAGCAATGAATCGATGTTTGTTGAATATTTCCTCTAATTTAGTAACATTATTAATATCTTCTTTGTAGAAATTTACTAATTGTCGACCAGTAATTGATTGCACACGAATCAAACTTTCAGGCATATTTTTACCATTCAAGTGTATAGAATTGGAACAATTATCGATGACCACAACATCATAACCATTATTCAATAATTCAACAAGACAATGGGAACCAACATAACCGGCAGCACCGGTTACTAAAATTAAGTTATTATTCATTTTTAAATGACAAATTTGAATAAAAGTTTGAACAAATTCTCAGATGCAATGATGGATCTTCAAGGATTTTTTTGCACAAATAATAAAAAATCACAAATGATAGTTGGCAATAATTTGAATTTGACAATAGCTGCAAGCTGATAAATCAAAAATTAAAAAAAATTGCTTGGTAGGTTGATTCAAAAGATGTTCAACATTGATGAACGGTTTGAATATCAACGAATGATTAATCTCGATGGCCTTTATCTTCAATTTTTTTTTCTGAAATGTTAACATTCCGTACTTGTCAAACTGGTTTCTTCTGGTATTTTTTTCTCTTTCAAACGGATATCTTTGAAGATAAAAAAAATGAAAGTCTAAGAATTTCTCAGTTCTTTGTCCAATGGTAAAATAATTATGTGAAAAAAAATGAACTTGTAATAGGATTTTCTGCTTAATAGGAAAATAAATACAATTTCTATAAACAGGAAATTGAACAAATATTTCTTTTCTTTAACAACTATGAAGAAAGCAATTGAAGATTTGATTGATTTCCATGTAAAAAACACATAAAAGAATGACTCATCAAATTGAACAAAATGATGATTATCAATGAACAAAATCTTAATTGATTAACAAAAAAATACCAACAAACAAATGACGAAGCGCAATATACTTTATGGTTGTTTTCGAAAAAAAAACAACGACAACAAAACAAAACTATATCATTTTACCACGAATAAAAATATTTTTTAGCCTGTTGCATGTGTTTAAAGGCAACGCCCGTTGTATTTTTTTTCCTTCTTGTAAATCGGGCCAAATGTTATATGGATATTGGCTTAACACAAAATGTTTTACTTTTTTGGCCGCTAAATTATAAAATAAATCAGTCAAAAAAAAAATTTATAAAATATACTTTGATTAATTATTTTAATATCGTATGTATATGAGAACATGAGAATTATGAGAAAAAAAATCTAATTATAATAAAAATAATAAATAGATAACAAAAACATATAAAAGATTAATGTTTTTTTGAATGATAAAATTTAAATTATTTAAAAAAAAATTTGTTTTCTTTTACATTCAATCAACATTTTCAATCGCTATCGTTATCCATTTCTATTTCTACTAATCAACTATAACGATATTCATTATAATCAGATTCTTTAAACCATGGACCAAAATAGGGAATCTTATAGACAAATTCAAAACCAAGTACGGCCACATATGAACCACACTGTGCAAAAAAAAAGAAATAAAACAATAATGATTAGCACGAAAAAAATAAGATGATGATGAAAACTTACCAGAAATAAAACGAAAAGGATATAAAATGTAAAGAATAAAAATACAAATGTATAAACTAATATATGTGAAACAACATGTCTGTGAACATAATCATAGACAAAATAAAGATTTATAGAAATGACTATCACAGATAGAGCGGTGGCCAATAATTTTGTAAATCTACCATTAGCAAAATCACCCATAACTTTACGTGATGATGTAAATGTAAGGACGGGAAATAAGGCGAACGGTAATTGTAAACTCATCAAAGCATTAAGAAGATCATTCATTCTTGTTAATTGTGACATGCTTTGAAAAGCAATCAACAATGTAGGAATTATGGCAATTGTTCGCGTTAATAATACTCGTTTCCATCTTGACCAATGAAGATTTAAAAATCCTTCCATTGCAAATTGGCCCGAATAAGTTCCAGTCATAGTTGAAGACTAAAATTTTTAATTGAAAATTATTAATTTTTTTCAAATAAAAAAAACTTGAAATTTAACCTGTCCAGATGCAAAAACTCCGATTGCCCAAATGTAAAGAGCTTCTATTCCAAACGTGCATCCAAGAAAGATACCAGCTTTATAGATATCAATTTCAACCTTGGTATTTGTATTGGGAAAAACGTTATCAGGCACTGTAGAATTCCGACAGATCATATTAACTTGTGAATTAGTTTTTCCATATAAACCCTGAGCAAAAACAGCTGTTACGGCAATATTGATTAATAATGAAGTGCCTAAAGCAATGGCCGATTCAATGAAAACATAACGATTAGCATCTTTGATTTCTTCTTTTTTTTGTCGATCGATTCGACGTGTTTTGACTAAAGCAGAATGTAGATATAAATTATGTGGCATTATGATTGCACCGATAATTCCAATCGCTTTCATAACAGTATCCGAATCACAATCATGACAGCTGGGAATTAAAAGTCCTTCAAGGACGCTCAATTCATCTGGTTTCATTATGTAATACTGATAACCAAATGTTATCGCCATTACCGTTCTATAGAAATGATATGATAAAATGATATCATTAAGGAATGATTATTTTATAATAATTACATTAGGAAACCGAAAAATGCTTCCAATTTGCGAAGACCATATTTATCCAGGAATAAGAATGTAAATGTATCAGAAATTGTAATCAACACACCGATAAATAAAGGAATTTTCCCATTTGAAAGTAGATACAGTGATATAGCTGTTCCTATCACTTCTTGCATATCCGACCCGATGATGGCAATTTCAATCATTATCCAGAGTAAAATTCTTGGTAAAAATGCATAACGACGATGACATAATTCGGCCAGATGTAGACCGGTCACAACACCTAATCTGGCTGCTAATCGTTGCATAAGCAATCCCATTATCGTAGACCACATTAGAACCCATAACAAATAATATTTTGTTGCCGTTCCTGCTTGTAGATCAGATTCGATATTACCAGGATCAAGATATGCAATAGACATAAGAAATCCTGGCCCGGTAAAAGTCCATAATCTTCGCCAACTAAATGAATACTAATAATAAACAATAATGATTAATTTGTAACAATGAATCTTAATTCAATTACATCTTGCGTTGGTGGTATCGATACATATGTTTGAAGATAAGGATCAACATGACCAACCGTATCAACAGCATCATCATCATTGACTACAAGATGATTATCGTCATCTCCAGTATCACTTATGACACCATATCTAGTCACATTTGTATCCTTTTGTAAATGATCACCTTTTAATTTTTCATGGAAAATATAATTTTAGTTGGATTGTTGTTTAGAACATTCGAACAATTTAAAATACGTACTTTCACGTTGTGTTTGATTTTCTGAATCGGATTTTTTTGAATTCGAAACAACATTTGCATCGGATGAAGATGAATTCATTATTTCCAATGGATGCAACTAAATTTTATTTGAATAAAATGATATTTCCTTATATTTATTTCTGTTTTTTTTATAGATATAGGAGTTTTATGATATGAGAATGATTGTATTTGATCAGCTGTGCTCACACAATGAATTGATGATACATTTATTTGGATATATAATAATAATGAATAAATCTTAGCGCACAATCAATGTTAATCATTTGAACATTGACATTATTATCGAAATTAATAATGAAATAGTTTATTCATTTTATATATAGCTAAACAATCATTAAGAATATTGATTGATCGACAGATAAATCGAAGATAAAATAAATATTGAAAAATTGATGTGAACAAACCTGATTATCACTTTGTGACATGATTATTTTATCATTCGATATCAGTCTTGTCTCAAATATTTTGATAATTTATCTATGTTTATTGTTTTTTTATCAATATTTGGATAAAATCCTGTTATCGTATTATATCATTAATACGAGTGATTATTTTTGTTTGTTCATAAACTGATTATTAAAAACGATGATAAGAAAAAACGTGTTCAAAACAAAAACATATCGAATGTCAATGAACAAATTATATGGTTGATGATGATGATGATCTTGATTATTTTAAATTTTTTCCAACATGACTATTAATAAAAAATAAAATTATTGAAATTATTGAATTTAATAAAATTCATTTTTCAAGTTCACCTGAACATACATGTGTATAGAATTATAATTAGAAAAAAATTTGTAGACACGTCATCGTCAGAATTGATTAGAATCGAGAAATCATTTTTTTAAAAGAATATTTGATAATCATTGTATGATGAAATGTTGATTGTTTTCGAAATTAAAAATCAATGGAACGAAATCAACTGTTGCATAATATATTAATCAAACAAGGAGAAATTTTCCAAAAAATAGAAATGAAAAAAATGATCCAAGACATAAACAGAAATATTTCATGAAATGCGCAATACATTGCTCAACATACATATTGCTCCTTGTGTGTGTGTATTCTATTTTCCTATTAGCTGGCTTCACTGCAAAATGTTTTTGTTTCTTTTTTTTAAAACATAAAAACATTGACGGCTTAAAAAATCGTATCCATTCAACTTTTTATGAATAAAATTTTATTTTTCTTTCAAATGGATTAGAAATTTTTTAAAAAATCGAAATGTTTAAATAAAATTATTTCTTTTTTGTTTGCAAATGAATGTTGATCTGATAATGGACAACAATAATAATTTGAAATAAAAATGAATTCTAATTCTTCGAATTATAATGAAAAGTACAAGGTTAATTTTGTTTTCTGGTTTGTTTAGACAAATTCTTCACCATCGCCACCAACATCGATATTTGGGCCACTATTATAGGAAATATGTTTTGAACTATCATTTGAAAATACATCACCAATTACTTTGCCCAATAAATGAAAACGATAACATAGGCCATTATTACATAGATGAAATTTTTCAATACAAATATAACGTATAATAGTTAGTATGAAAAATATCACGGATAAAAAAGACATTAAAAAAATCATATCGCTAAATATGGTTGTATTAACTGGATTTTTTGAATTAGATGTAGACAATATTGCTTGAAAAAGACCAAACATTATAAGTAACATTAAACATGTTATTAATGAAATTGTTAAACAATTAAATGGTAATTTTACTTGACAACATTTACATGTATTTTCACACATTGGTGGTTCAGTTTCACCAATATAATTTGATAATGATGATGATTGATTATAATTATCCGATCGATATCGATATTCACCGGTAATTAGATCATAATAACCCATTTGTGGTGATGAATATCTTCGTGCCATATATGAATCACCATTTTGTGAAAATCTTCGATTATATGGACTTGTATCCAAACGAATTGGTTCGTCTAAATACATTGGATTAAATTGTTCATTATTGTATATTGTTCGTTCATTATTATTCACATAGTTAAAATTGGCCATGATCAGTATTTTTTTCCTTCCCAAAATCACATTGAATTTGAAAATTTATTAAAACAACAAAAAAAACGAAATGAAAGAAAAATTTGGCAAACATTCGATGGACAACAATATTGTAACATGATTATTATTAATGATAATAATCGATGATGATGATGATGATTTTGGGAAACAAAATGAATAGCAAAAAAGACATTCGTAATTGAAGTAAAAAATGATGATGATTTCTCAAAGCATTTCTGACATTAGTTACATTTTGACTATGGTCGTTATTATTATTCTGGGTTACAATATTTTCAGCCACTAGTTCCAGTAAGTCTTGTCGTTTTTGTTTTCGGTTCACTTCTCATTCTTTCTATACACGTCATTTATTCTTTATTATCTTATGTGTGGTAGTCGAATTTTTAGTTTCTTTTTTTTTATATTCCATATCAGTCATGACAAGTGTATAACAACAACAACAATTTGAACGATAGAATCCATTTTCTTTTCTTTATTTTTAAGTTACATTCATTTTTTCCAAGTTAGTTTGCTGTTTCCTAATATCTATGATCATTTTTTTCATATCAACAATATCCGGATTTTCCCGTTTTATTTTTCCATTGCGCGTAGATTATTAATAATGCTTCTACGACCAAAAAAAAACATCATCACATGTCTATCTATCTATCTATTTCTCCTTACTGGCCTCTGAAAACATTGAAACGATAATAACGATGATGATGATGATGATGATGATTAGAATTTGTACAGTCAAAAACCATTTTAAAAATTGCTCAAACAACAATGTATTTTAACCCAAAAAAAATGAAAGAAAAAAACAGAGAAGAAAAAATCGATTTAATTTTATTTGTTTTGATTCTGTTTTTTTTTCGCACACAAAAATGAATCTAAATGATTTGATACAATAACAAAACAAAAATATCCATGGAAAAAATTATACAAACCCACAAACAAACATATATAGAACAAAATGTTCAAGACCTTGAATTTATTGAATCTTTGTTGATTATGTTTCATAATCATATTTATCGATTATTATTTTCGATCTAATTCAGATGAAAATAACTGATCAATGAAAGAAACAAATAATTTTTTCTTTTTACAATGAATAAAATATTAAATTTCATTTTTATATCATTAACAAAATAAATGAAATATTCATTTGGTTTTCAAATGATTTTATTCGATTAAAACAAAGCGAATGAAGAAGAAATGAAAAAGTGAAAATTGAAAATTTTGCAATTTTTTGTTTCGTTTCAAAAAATAATAATAAATCATTACTTTTGTAACGGAAAGAAGAAGAAGAAGAAAAAAAACATCAACAAACATAAAAAAAAATACTTTAGGCAAAAAATATTATAATGGAACATCCACTTAAAAAATCGGATCGAACAATCATTCATATCCAAGCATCAAGAATTTTCATTATATGAATAATGATAGTAAATGGATGATCAATGCTTTTTTTGAAAAAAATATACATCATTCAAATAGAAAATAAAATGAAAAAAAACAACAAGGGCTAAAATGAATAAGAGTTTTTTTTTGTTGAAAAAAAATAACATCCAGTTGGCTCAATATATATTCAAAAGAATATTTGTGGAATTTTTTGTTTTGTTTCATTCAATTCAGTTGACTATCAGTATTGTTGCCAATACATATTGTTAGTTCATAAATGGAATATATATTCTTTTTTTTGAGTTTTCCATTTGGGCAACTAATATTGTTGATGTTTTGAAAGATTCCATTCGATATAGATCCCATTCATCATATAATGATGTGTTGAAAGAATTATGAAGAAAATTTATATTAAGAATTTTTTTCTCTCTCTTGTGCAACGAATACAAATAATTGACTAAAAATTCAATTATGAATACAGAACTAATGGATGATTATCAATTTCGAAAAATGAAAAATGTTGCTGAACAGTTTGAAATTACTAATTAATTAATTCGATAATTGAATTGAGGTCAATTAATCAACCATTAGGCTATATAATGAGTAGCCATTCCTAGTTAATTTTCAATGACTTTTGCTGCTTACCGAATTTCCTTTTTATGAATTGCATTAAATCAACGTTACGATTTCAGAAAAACAAAAACAGAATTCAATTGTAATTATCGTTCTGAATATTTTTATTATTTATTTTTGTTATTACAATTAGAATGGATAAAATACAAATGTTATCAAAGCTATTTATAAATTTATTACTGTATTAAATTTTTTTTTAAATTTTTAATAAAAAAACAAAATTGTTATTATTGTAATGAAAAATTTCGTTCAATTTTTGGTGAAATATTTGGCGTTGATATTGATATTCGTTGATTTGTCATTACCTGTGTGACAAGTGAATATAATTTTGGCTCTTCATCCATACTTGTTAATGAATTTTTCGATTTAATCGAATTATGACCAAAATCAATCGATTTATTCCAAATACGGGAATGATTTGGTCCACGTCTGATACGTCGAATTAAACTATAAATGCCATATAATAATGCTACAATTATCACACAGGAAAAAGGTAAACCAAACGCCAATAAAATATAATGCTGTTGACGTGTGTCACGTTGACTTGATAATCGAGGCAAATTAATGAGCATTATGATAATAGCAATAGGAAGACCGATTACAATCGATGATAATAAAAGACATGTCCAAAATTCTCGACTCATACAACAGAATCGATTCGAAAGAATTTCACTATTATTATCATTATTATTATCATCACCATTTATCGTATCATTATTATTATTATTATTATATACAATTGATTTTGTTGGAATCGAAAATTCTTTGGATGGATACGATTGTATAGATATTGTGTCGACATTGTTCATATCATGTACGATACGATTGGCAGTCACTATTGATGAAATATTTAATCTAATCGAAGGGTTTTCAATGGAATCTATAATGAAGATAAATAAAAAAAAAAGAGAAGAATCGATTAAAATTATATTATATTACATAATATGTGTTTTAGTGTATGTTCGATTCATTCGTTTTGTCACATCCTTTCATCACCTCAGGTTATACACAATCCATTTGGGTTTATTGATAAAATGAAAAAAAAACGCGGAGAAAAAAATCCAGAAAATAGAAATCAATCGACCCATCAAACACAAGACGTGGCTTTTTCTATTTATTTCTCCCTAAAGCTTTTTATTCAATTATTCAAACAGTGAATTGAATTGTCATTAGTTTTGTTGCATTATTTTTCGTAAAAGCCATAATAATATTCAGGATTTTCTTTGCATCATATCTATCCGTACGAATCAATATTTACATATAGAATTTTTTCTTTAGATAACTGGTTGAAATTGAGCCTTTCTGGCCAAAAAGGTGAAACGATTTTTCTGTTGTATTCTATTCAAATTTCTAACAAAATACACACATTATGTTTTCAACAAAGAAAAAAATTAACTCAAAATACATACAATGAATATAAATTTGATATTCAAAAAAAAAGTGAAAGAAATCTGATACAATTACAATGATTATGGATAAATATTTGGAATTCAATCATGTGAATAAATATGGGGTAATTTTTTTAAAATATAATACAACTAATACTATACTTACTTGCAGTGATTTGCATTTCGTTTTTGATTATTGTCGACCATTAAACATTATTATTGACAATTTATATTTTTTTGGATACAATTGTAATCGATTGATGACAATGATTGTGTAATTTTTATTTATTTATTGTTATGTCGAATTGAGTTATTTGTAAAAAAATAATGATAATAAAATTTACAGAATAAGAAGAATGAGAAAATTGAAGTATTCAAAGAAATTCTTAAAAAAAGAAACACACACACACACATAGGGTATAGATACAAAGATGGAGTGAAATATTTTTTTTGGTATCCAACTTATTTCACTGTAAATGATTCATTTTCTTTTTTTGTTTTGTTATTGTTTTGTTATCATGATAATAATATAATGACGATGAGAAAAAAAAAGAATCGTTTGATGCTAAATAAGTGTGTGTGTGTGCTTGATAACCGCATTGTAATGTGTATGATGTGCTTGTAGAATATATATTTTCTTTATATATATATCACACATAATAAAATGAAATAAAATACTTTTGCATCGACGCTTGTGAATTTCTTTTGTTGATCTATTTATGAGGAGAAAAAATAACGAAGATAGAAAGATATACAAAAGTAGATAACTAAACCAATTGACCAATATATAGAACATTGTGTGAATTTTTGGTTCTATATTCGATTTTAGATTTTTTTTGTTGTTGTTTGGATCTTTATTTTTGGTTTTTTTCCCAATCTTAAATATCACTTCTTATCATCATCATCATCATATCACATTACAAGCAAAATTTATTGGATAAAATCTTTATTGCATTTTATTCTGGTCATAGTGTTTAACTTTACATATACCATCAGTTCGAATAATGGTTCGATTCTGATTAATCGATTTTTTTTGCTTTGCTTTTCACCTCCCCCAACACACAACTTTTTTTCTACCATTAAAACGAGAGAAAAAAAATTCAATCAAAAATAACAAACATTTTCAACGTTGTTTAAATCAAATAATACGGTTCTGTAAATGAATGATTAAATTTTCTTCTTCTTCTTTTTTTTTGATTAAATTTTTTGCAATTTAATTTGTCAATACAAAATATTTGTTTGTAAATGAAATGTACTAAATAACAGAATTCTGCGGAATCAAATTAAATATTAATTTCGATTTTATGTTTGTTAGTTTTTTTTGTCTGGTCAAATGATAAACACACACAAGAATCTAATAAATAAACATTGAAAATTGAATTTGGCGCGCACATTTTCTATTTATTTATTTATTTTTCCTTTTCAAATTTATAAATTCGTCTGTTCTTATTTATTCAAATAATGATGATAAATTTTCTAAATGATGATGAACGACCGAAGACGATAAAGATTTATGCAATTTTGTTCTGTTTATTCATCATTTTATTTTGACGGAAAAGATTTGTTTTTTTTTCTTCATTGAATTTTTTATGAATTTATATTTTATTTATAACGAAATTATGTAAATATTTTGTGTGTGTGTGTGAGAGAGAAAGAGTGTGTTTAAATAAGAATAAATTTTTTATCTTTTTATTCCATATAGTTAATACAGAATAGACAGAATTACAATTGCACAGGGAATTATTTATGATGAAAATCTGTTGATTCAGCTATGTAACATTTATTTGTATTTGTGTATTTAGGTGTTCGATTGAAAACTATTTGATTCATTAATTGGAAAAAACTTAAAAAAAACAATATTAATAACTGAAAAGAAAAAAAAATAAACAAAATGTTCTTGTTATCTTTGAAAAAAATTATTATAATTTGGCTATAATAATGTAGAGAAAGAGAAAGTTCTGAATGTTTAATGAATGAACAAATTGTCAAATTATTCAACAGTGTTTAAGTATGTTGTGAACAGGAAAAAAATGAAACATCAATCGGATTTTATCACAATGTTTTTTTTTAGTTGTTGTTGTCGATTTTTTGTTTTGTTTATTATAGTTTACTTTGGTATTATTAATTCAAATTTAAAAACAGATATTTAACACACGATAAAATTTTGTTATTAATGATTATATATTAATGTTTTTGAATATTTACAAATAAATTTTGTTTATTTTTTCTCACATTTTTTTCATAATAAAATCGAGAATTAAATTCAAAAAGAAGAAACAAAATTATATTTTCTTGTCTAGTTTGATTGTGATGTCTCTTCCTGATTAGAACGTTCACTGCTTTCAAAACTTTCGCTACTTTCATCAACGATTGTATTGTTATCAGTTTTTTGTACATTGTTTTCCTCATTATCATCATGATTATGATCATGATTTAAGTGATTATGATTATGATGTAGATGAAGAAGATGATTGTGGCTAGTTACCACTTTTGGTGTTTCATCATTGTCATCTTCATCATCTTCATCATTAATATCCCCATCGCCATCATCATCATCATCATCATTTTCTTCAACATTTTCATTATCAACAGAATCGTCATCATTATTGGATCGTTCATGGTTATGTTTTGATATTAATTGTTTTTCTTTTGGTAAGATCACTTGCATTTGAGATGGATCAATTAATGAATTTGGACATGTCGATTGGTTGTGCGTATTAACACTTGGACAAAGTAATGCCATCTCATAGCTTGGAGGGCTATCTTCAATAATCAATGTATTATCGGGTGCCAAGGCAACTACGGTGCCCTCTTGAATTTGATAATAATATGGATGATGATGATATGCTCGGGTATTATAGCATATCAAACCATTTGGTGAATGTTGATAATGATGAAGATGTTGATGTTGATGATGTGAATGTTGATGATCACTTTGTGGTGATTGATTTGTATCTAATGAATGATGAGCATTGGTCACAATAACTCGATTAAGTATGCCACCATTATTACTTGGTGACAATGGATTAAGATTATTATTAGTATTGTTATTATTATTATTGGCACTGATATTATAACCCGAAATTGTGGTACCACCAATAGCTGCCGATTCTGAATCACAACTATCCGTCATTAATGAGTTGATATTTGTGGGCGAATTGGATAGTATTTCCCGTTTGTAGAATTTATAAAGCTATTCAATGAAGTGTGAAACAGATTAATAAGAAATTCAATAATAAGAGATAAAATTAATAAATTAAAATGATATAATGATAAAATATACCTTATTTAGGACGACTGTAAAAAAGAATAATGCAAATGGAAAGACAAATGCAACACAGAATATGACAAATGAATAGATGGCATATTGATGTAGATTAGTTTTCTGCATCATAAACACACAGATCAATGTGGAAGTGATGGCAATCGGTAGTATCGTTATAATGATACCGGTAACAAGACGATTCGAACAACGGCACGATTGACAACATCGTTTTGTTGATTGTGTTCCAGATCCTATCGTTGGATATTCACCAGATAAAAGTGTATTGGCAGCTGCATATGAACTACTTGTCATTTGTGAAGCTGATGAAGATGGTGGCTGTACATTATGATAATGATGTTGTTGTATATGTGGATGATGTTGATGTTGATGATGATAATGATGTCCAATTTCATGACCATAAAAATGATGATGATGAGGATGAATGGCCAATGTCGCTGACGATGAAGACATGTGACCGGATGAAAATGTGGTGCAATGGTCAATGTCTTCATCAAGGATTTAATTAAAAATTGTTTAATTAAAATTAATCTTCAAAAAAAAACCTTTGATAATTACTCACTTTTGATTTGATTCTGTCGATCTTCAATCGAATTCATTTAGCTCTATTTAAAAAAAAAGTGATACAGAATTTCTAATTTATAATTATTTGGGCAGTAATTTCATTTTTTGTTTTCTCCTATGAAATCAAACGAATATGACAGAATGAAATCATTGTTCAATATGATTGGATGGACTATGTATGAAGAATCAAACATTCATTGAATAAATGGATATCAAAATTGAAAATAGTAATCATGACAATCATCATGAGTATCGATTGATGATGATCAAACCATTGATTGTTATATTCAATATATATTCATTGATCAGCGTATATATCAATGGCAAACTTGTAATAAAAAATGAATAAAAATAATTACTGATAGTGATTGTGAAGAAAAAAATGATGAAGAAGAAAAAGAAAAATGATGATGACAATTTGTTTTCATAATGTGTATATATTACATAAATGAGATCTGAATAGATATTAATCAGTCAATAACAACAACAACAAGAAAAACAACAAGAAAAAAGACGACAAGGACGAAAAAGAATGAAAGAAGAAAATCAAAAGAAAAAAAAATAACATGAAATTGCATATGAACAACATAATAGAGCATTATTAGAGTTGATATAAACAGGAACAGGCAGTGGTCTGTTTTCTTTCCAATTTATATATAGAATCCTGAACCAAAATAAATAAAAAAAAACTCAATTCTTTTTCATTTCAATACTGCTATTTTCAATGATTCAGAATTATCTTATACAAAATTTTTTTTCTTCATAATATTCCAAACACAAAAAAAATTGTGCTACTATTGATGGTTTTGGTGATTTAGATAACCAATTCATTTTCGTTCAAATTTTTTTTTCACATTCTCATTTTATATAGTTATGATGATATACAACAAATGAAAAATAAAGAAGAAGAGAAAAATTGAACAGAATTTGAACTTCGAGACATAACAAGAGAATCAAAACACACACAAGCTATATACTATGAATAAATGAATGAATGAAGAATTTGAACATAACAAAAAAAATAAAGAAGAACCAAGCAAAAAATATTAATGTCAAATCCATTGAAAAAAATGATATTAGGAATTGAATACAAATACTTGATTCTCATTAGAAAACTTTGAAACATGCAAAAAACACATATTTAGCAAATGTAGTATTAGAATAAAATGTTAAATTAGTTCATTTGAATTGTTGAAACAATTTAAACATTGATCATCGTTTATCATTATCAATGACAGAAATGACTATTTTTTTTTGTTGCTTGATATTTTTGGAATTGATTATCATGCAAAATATACAAATTCATTTTCAAAATTGATTATCATCTATAATCATTGAATATGAAACAAAAAGAAAAAAAACAAGCAAACGTCAACTATTTGTCGATGGACGAAATTGGATCGAAATGAGACATGTTTCAATTATGATAGGAAAAGATATAATCATCAAATGGAATTGACGTTTTGACTATAGAATAACAATAATGACAAAGTAAAAAAAGATAGAAAGAAAAAAAAAGAGAAAATTAATCACTCAGCCCAATCAATCATATTACTATTTTTTTTCATATATCTCTCATAATGAAAATGTCAATAACTGTACCGAAAGTTTTTCATGATGACGATGATGTCTAATACTTAAAGATGATTAATATAGTTTAGAAGAAAATAACAAAACAAAACAAAAAAAGTTTCGTTCGATAAGAAAACTATAGTATATTTTTGTTGTTGTTTAATTTTGCATTTTCGCAAATAAGAATCAATAATCGAAACAAATCGATTGATGATGATGATGATTATATAAGTTTTATAACAAACTAAAAAAAACTGTTTTTTTAGCCTTCAGCAATCAGATTCTTGACTGAATAATATTTGTTTTTCCGTTTTTTTTTGTTTTGTTTCGGGTTGTATAAGTACGAATTTTAAAAAACAAAATTTTCAAATTAAAATAATGGATAATAATAATAAAAATTTAATTTCATATTGAAAATTTTAAATTGGAGCATCTTGTTAAGTAAGTAGATAAGTGGTAACCAACCATACTTGAACCAAAAAACAAAAAAAAACCATACATCATCATCGGTATAATGATATCAATCCATATTAGACTTTATCCATTTGTGTGTGTGTGTGTGTGTGTGTGTTTGCTGGTAAAAGAATGTAATCACAATAATGTTTGATTACAAGATTGCAATGCAAACAAAATTTAATGGACAAAATGTATGTTAATGGGAACAAATCTTATTCTTCTTTTCTCTTATTAATAATAATAGCTTCCAGTGTTTTCCAAATGATTGTCAATGAAAAAAAAACTTGTAATAAAAAAATTATTATTGCTTGTAAAGTAGTAGATAGAAAAATCAAATACAAGAATGATGATAATAATTTTGTCCATGGTAATTGTTTTTTTTTTTTTTGGATTGAGCCACATCTATTGTTGATATTTAATAATCACCAACAGACACACACATCAAATATTTGATAAAACATAAGAAAATTAAAAAAAAAATTGTTTTTTTTTTCATGATCACAAAAACATCAATAACATAATGTCACGAATGTCAAACACGGCCGAAATATTGGCCAAACAATTTCGTCAACATAGTCAACATAGACAAATTGATGATGATAATATTAATAATAATAATGTTGATAATGTTGATAATAATAATCAACAAAGAATCATTGATCAATGGTCATTGAAAAGATTTGTACAAGATTTTTTTGGCCTAAAGCAACAGATGTCCAACAATATTGATGAAATGAATGAATTATTTTGGCGAATTTATCTTAAAAAATTACAAATTAATTTTTTTATCTGGTTATTATTGTTGAATATATTTTTTAATATTATAACAATTATTGTTGCTATCTATCATCAGGTAATTGATTAATTTTATTTGATATTCTTTAGTGAAAAGTTTTAATATTATTTTATTCATAGAATTTTTCCTGTATTTTATTTCCATATTTTTCTTCATTAATCGTATTCGGAATGTTTTTGTTTGTTATTTTTTTCGATGAAAATTTATTACAACCAGAATTTAGTCGTAGTTTAGCATCGATAACCGTATTGATAACAATGATAGTCACCGAATATGGTCATGAATTTTTGCAACTAAATCATTTGTCAATAAATCCATTACGACGAATACGACCATTACATTATATATTGATAGCCAATAATCTTTTATTACCATTTTCATCAAGAATGATGGCAGCAATATCATCATTTATCATTATTGTTATTGAAATTATCATTTCATTGGCTGTACGATTTAATCTTTGTGAAAATCAACACATTATTATTCGATTGGCTATTGGAGAGATTATTTCCTATGTATATACTGCCATATTTGGTTTATATATAAAAGGATTATTGGAAAAAATTGTTCGCCGTACATTCGAAAATTATATTGAATCAAAATATAATATCTATAAATTACAGAAAGAACATGAAGAAATATTGAAAAGTTGTCTACCACAACATCTTATTGATCGTGTACGAAAAGATCTTAAAGAAACAATAAAAGTTATTGATCAACAGGGAAAAATTACATCAAGAAGATTTAAAAAATTATATATTAAAAAATATGATAATGTATCAATATTATTTGCCGATATTGTTAATTCGGTAGCATTAACAGAAAAATTAAGTGCAAATGAATTAGTTGAAACATTGGATAATATGTTTGGTACATTTGATAAATGTGCTGATAAAAATAATTGTTTACGGATTAAATTACTTGGTGATTGTTATTATTGTGTTTCAGGTTTACCAATACCAGATTCGAATCATGCATGGAATTCTGTGCGAATGGGTTTTGATATGATCAAAATTATTAAGTATTTATTATCAAATTTTCATTGGTTTTCCCACTAATTCTAAAAAATAATTTTCATTGAATTTTTTGTTTTGTTTTGTTTCCCCCATTACAAAAAAAAAGTGAACTAAGAAAATCGAAAAACATTGATATTAATATGCGAATCGGTATACATTCGGGTATGGTTCAATCGGGTATTATCGGCATGCATAAATGGCAATTTGATATATGGTCAATGGATTGTTTATTAGCATCACAAATGGAACAGGATGGTGTACCTGGTTGTTTACATATAACGAAAAAAACTTTTGATCTTTTACCAAAAGATAAATTATCCCAATATAAAATCGTTGGTAATCGTTGTATACAAAAAAAATTGTGTATATTTAATATATCTGAACATTAATGGATTTCTATTTGTTTTTTTTCACTCTTACCTTTTGATTGAATGTTTATAGAAAAAATAACCAATGAAAATATTGGATATTTAATCAGTATGATTAATAATAATTCGAAAAAACAACAAAAATTTAATCAAAAAATTTCATCAATCAATGAACTAAGTTTAAAAATTGAAAATGAAACGGAAAAAGATGATCAAATATTAGTTGAGGATATTTCGAATAATGAACATACTCGAGTGAATGATGATTGTAAAATACAAGTAAGTTTGAATGATTGAAAATATATTTATTGTATAGAGATAGAATATAACGAACAAACAAACAAACAAACAAAAATATTTACTCGTTTTTTTCCCGTCAACATATAGATGAGATCATCATTTTCAAAAATCGATACAATAAAAAGAATCAATTCATCAAATTCAAACAAGTCAGTATATTGTTTCTTTCTCGCTCTCAAACTAAATTCTTGTTGAACAAACAATACTTTTAACTTTATTTATTTATTTATTTCTTATCATCATAATAATAACAAAATAGAAAAATGGAAAAACGCTTGAAACAAAAACAAATGTTCATTGATCAAGAGATTGAAAAAATGCCATTTGATTTTAAAAAGTTTGTCATCATTTTATTATTATTATTATTCTTTATATAAAACTTGGAAACAAAACAAAATCATGTTTGTATTTCATCTCTCTCTTTTTCTTTTGTTTATTATTATTATTAAATATTGAAACAAAGGAATTTCCAAAACTTTCACGGAATCAATCCAATAAGTTTAACATTTGTCAGACAAAAATATGGAAAAGAAGGTGAAGTTGAAGATTCTATCAATGTTATCGATGATGAATATGATGACGATGATGATGATGATGATGATGATAATGATGAATGTTCAACATTCAAGGATGGCCAAGAAAATAGTTTAAAATTAGAAAAAGAATTTCTTACACTTCCGGATGATTTTTTCATATTCCATATATTTTTTTCACTATTCCTGTGTATTGTAATTGGCATTACAAAAGTAATCATTATACCAAATTGGAATGATAATCAACGTTTACAAATATCATTACTTAGTTTTACTGTTATCATTATTTTATCATTATTTTTTATTTTTATCGAAATTTTAAAAAGGTAAATTTTTTTCTCTGTTTGTAATAATTATTAATGATGAAGAAAAAGCTATTTATTTTAATTATATAAAAAATTTCTAATTACTTTTTTATTTTTATTTTTGAAATTTGTTTCTTTTTTTTCAAAGTTAACATTTTGTGTACGAAATGGTATATGGATAATAGTAAATATTTTACTATTGGTTAATTCATTACATGATTTAATTTTGGTTAGTATTTTGAAGAATTAATGATCAAAAAAAAATTTTTTTTCAATGTTAATGAATGAAACATGTAATGATTATCATTTGTTATTTGATTCGATTAAATCGATAGTATAATTGTAAAATGGAACAAAAAGAAATGATTACTCAAACGGCATTAAAACAATTTGATTCGGCCAATTGTCCATACATATGGGTAAGTTAGTTTTAAAAACTTATTTGTTCTTATCATTGAATTAATCAACCATAATGATTATTTTATTGATCGAAGGATAGAGTTTTACAATGTGTACAATTTTATCAATGACTGGTATTAGTATTTTTATTACAATAAATTTGTGGTTTAAATTTATACTTCGTACAATTGGATTGTTTTGTTTCATTGCAATTCTATTGAATGATTGTTCACTTTATCAATCAATAATACCTAGAATTGAAAATGAAAAACAATGGATCAGCAATATTGGTTTTGATCCTATAATGAGCCATTTATATTATTTATTGATGGTAATCATTATATTAACTATTATTGATCGTGAAATTGAATATGTATTTCGATTAGAATTTCGTATGCGAAAAAAAGAAAAACAAGATGATAAAATTAATGTTGAAATTAATGAAATATTATTGAAGAATATTTTACCTGCCTATATTGTACGAGAATATTTAACAAATGATTCACGATTGATTAAACCATTTTATTCGGAATCATATCGTTTTTGTGCCGTAATGTTTGCATCCATTCCAAATTATTCGGAATTTTATTCGGAAAATGAAATAAATCAACATGGAAAAAATTGTCTAAGACTGCTTAATGAGATCATTTGCGATTTTGATGTGGTAGGTGAATGAGGAAAAAAACGAATTGAATTTTACATTATTTTTTTAAAAAACAATAATTTGATCTTTTTGAATTCCGTTTGTTTTCTTTTCTATAACAAGCTGTTATCTTGTCCTGAATTTCAAAAAATTGAAAAAATTAAAACTATTGGCAGTACATATATGGCCGCAGCTGGCTTACAACCTGGCCGATTGTCATTAGAATCGAATAATGTAAGTTCAATATGTTTTGTTAATATATACTTAACGCTACTAACATACCACCTAAATAATTCAAATAGAATGATCGTTATTCGATTATTGAAGAACGAAAACTTATAATTAATTTGATTTGTTTTGCAATGGGATTGATGAAAAAATTACAAGAAATAAATAAAAATACCTTTCAAGATTTAAAACTAAGAATAGGCATCTCTGTTGGTCCTGTTATTGCCGGAATTGTGGGTAATAGTAAACCACAATATGATATATGGGTTCGTTGTTGTTATTTTTTTGGTGGCAAAATTCTAACATTGACATTTTACATAATTTTATGATTATATAAAAAAAGGGTGATACTGTTAATGTGGCTAGCCGTATGGAAAGTACAGGTGTAATGGGACGAATTCAGATGACAGAAAAAACTGCCAATATTATATGCATGAATGATGAGTATGAAAATCTTTTTACATTAGAAAAACGTGGCCCAATCCCGGTGAAAGGCAAAGGAAATTTAATAACATATCTAGCTAAAACTGAATTTGATTTCGATGAACCGGAAATCAGTTTATAGTTTGATAATGATGATGATTCGATTTTTTCATTTATTTATAAGATAAAAAATTTTGCTTTTAAAATTTAAAATTTAAATTTCATTTCATCACATTCGTATTGCGCAGAATCATTTGAGTCAATGTTGGATGAATTGAATTTTTGACGCATTTTTTCTTCTTTTTTTTTGTTATTTTTTTTGGATTGATAATAATCAATTTATGATGCTCATTTTTTTCTAAATTGAATTATGGATGAGCTTGTCGATGAACTTAGTGGTACCACGATTGATGAAGAACCTCGAAAGGTAAATGTAGAAAATTTCGCTTAAAACAATGTTGAATTTTCATTTTATTTTAAAAATTGAAATTTTATTAGGGTGGACAACAAAAATTAAAAAATACAAAACCTGTAAATAGATATGCATCGATAATAAATCGTTCAAAATTATTGATTCTAAGCGATTCTGAAAGTAATGATGATGAAATATTTGAAAAACAATGTTCAAGTAAATATCCACGTTTTTCTAAACAACGAAATCCAAGTTGGAAAGCTAAAGAACATTCCAAAATTATACCAAAAAGAAAAAGGAATTCTGGTTCATCATTAGAGGTTCAGTCTGGAAATACGTTGATATCATCATTGTTAGCAGAATCATTGATAAAAGATAAGGCACGAAAAAAGATTGATCCAATGATGGATGTTGATAAATATTCATCCAGTGATCTTTCCGATGATTGTCCCACCGAATCTAATTTTGATGGTGATGATGAACAAAGTGATTTTTATGATTGTAGTCTAGAAAATCAATCCAGACATCATCATCATCACCATCGTCATCATTCACAAATCAAACAAAAACTTGAATTCAAAATGCCTAAACCTGTAAATCCATTTTCTGTTGATTTTGCCGAAACACATTCACCGAATAATCATTGGAAACGGCGAAGAGCAATGCATTAATATTTTTTTTGTAAATTTGTTGCTTTCATATTATTGTAAATGAAATTGTAAATAATGAAATAAATTTTTTTTTATTATTATTCTAATTCAATTTTAATTACTATTGAACAAGATTATCTCAATCATTCTTCGTTGGAAAATAGATTTAAAATGTGTTGAATATTTTATTTGTTTGCATAACGTCCAGAAATATCAGCCCATCGATGTTCTTCATGTTCTTTTTCATGTTCCAATTTTTTAAGACGTTTGTATGTTGCTTTTGCAGACGGAGAATTGACTGTTGAATCAATGAACCAGACAAATGGAAATACGGTCATCATACCATAGAGGGTATAACGGAATGTCCAATTCATTTTCCATTCATAAGCAATATTCCAATGTGACCATTTTGCAGCAATTGTGTATGGATAAACCATTGGTTTGCCCTGTCTGGGCATCTGAAAACGAATTAAAGCTCTGGGCGTAAGACGTACCATTGTTCAAACTGTTGTAATTTTCAAAATAAAATAAAATTTGAGAAAAAAAATCAATGTTTATAATCGAAAATTACCTTTTTTCAATTAAATTCAATGAAGGGCAAACGAAGAACGAGTTCAACTCGAGCTTGTAAATATTATTTACAGAACTGACGATTTTCGACACTGATGCTTTTTATGTCGAAAAAAGACCTGGTTCATACTTATCAAAATACTTACGTTGTATAAACAAAAAAAAATATGCATAAAATTTCTGGAATTTTATTTCATTTAAACTTTAATATGATTTTAAACAATTTTATCATACGGTCTTGACCACATGATGACATATGAATAGTTTTAAATTGATTTTCATCAATGTCTAATTTGGGTGAAAATCTTACACGATTCACCGTTGATGTATGATTATGATTTTCAAAATTAAAAATTTTAAACCATTCTCCTGATGAAATATCAATCGTATGTAAAGATAAATTTCCATTTTCCAATCCAACACAAACTAAATAATGATTATTTTCATGGAAAACTTTTGAATGAACATCCAATGAAGTGACCGGATGATCAAAGGGAATTTTTTCTTTGGATTGAATTTCAGTTTCGTTTTTATCATTCAAATACCATCTAATAATAGTTTTATCACGTGAACCAGTAAGAAAATTTTTTGAATCAGGCGTCCAAGCACAATCCCAAATGATTCGGCTATGAATTCCGGTGTTTTTATCTGAAAATGCAATTCGACGATATTCAGAATTTTGTACGTTAAACAGTGACCATGTTCGATCACGAGAAACACTTAACAATAGTGAATCATCAGGTGAAAATCGTATTTGTGTTACAGTCAAATTGTGTGAACAAAGATCGGACAATTTTTTAAAAGTGATCAAATCCCATAAAATGATTGAGGCATGAGTAGCGTTTGATGCTTTACAGGCTGAAGCCAATAAAGTGTTGGCATGATTGACAGCCACAGCGAATATTTCATATCCATGTCCATAAAGTTTTTGTGATTCTGGCCATAAAGTGTTTTGCATGAGAATCTCTTCACTTGGAGGCATTTCAATCGTTTTTGGTTTGAATTCTTCTTCGATTTTTGATATATCAAATACGGCTGAATTTGAAAGTCCTAAAGAAGGTACGATAGCACATTCGGCAATTTCGTCGCCTGCTAAATCAATGTTGATTAGGCTTATTTTCTTGATTGATTCAATAAAATTTTTTGTTGCATTGAAGATGCGTACAACTTTTTCGTCAGCTCCAGATACGAATCTAAATCGACCAACCATCGCTATACTTTTTAAATCATAACCATGAATTTGAGGTCGAGCGATTTCATGCCATGATGTTATTTTCGAGGAATTCCATGATGAATGAAGTCGAGTGGTTTGATCACTGGAACAACTAAGAAAATATTCCCCATCAGGTTCCCATGTCAAATCGGTAACTTCTTTGAAATGACCAGTTATAGATGGATAAGATTGCCAACAATTTTGGTCATTCATTTTTTTCCATAAATGTACGGCACCATTTTGTGATTGACCAACAATCATTTGGGATGATTGAATAAACGAACACGATAAAAAACCGAGAGCATTTTCTCCTACTTCACCGAAACGATATTTCTCATTCCAAATTGAATCATCCATTTGTTCCCAGAGAATGATCATTTTATCTGAAGAACAAGTAAGAAGATGAATTCGATTTTCCACGATGATCCACCGAGCATTGGTCACCCAACCTTCATGTCCTGCCAAAACTGTTTCCAATGTTGCAGAATAATATTCTTCATTACCATTGTTATTTGTTACAGAGAAATTTTCACTCATTACACCCATGTCAGTTTTGAGAGAGGATTTTCGAATTTCATAGACTCTTACAAAAAAATCTTGAGATGCTGATGCAAGTAAACATTTATCTACAAAAATGATAAAGTCAATTCGAATGACATAATCAAGTGATATTGATTTTAATATTACCATTGAATGAAATCAAATCAATCGATTTGATCCAATCAGAATGTCCCTGCAAAGTGATTAAACATTCGAGATTTTTATTTAATGAATTGAAACGATTTATTTGAACACAGTCATCGGATCCAGCAGTCAATACGATCAAGCCAGAAATATTTGCCATATTATTATAGATTCGAACATCGAAAATAAAATGTTTCAGATTTTCGGCGAAAATCTTGTGTTCATTTTGCCATATACATAAGGATTTATCGCTCGCCGTTGATACAGAATAGAATTCTAGATCAACTATCACAGAATCGCTAATAATTATCGAATCTTTATGTCCGCCATTTAGTACATATTTCACGTGATAAACATTTCGTTCATCTTTCTGCCATATAATACTTGTTTGATCTACTGACGAAGAAATGATATAAAAACCTTTGTCATCTATCCAACGCACCGAATTGATCAAATCGGAATGATGAGATGATGATGAAATGACACATCGGGCCTATCCAAAATAAATTATTATAAAAAAATTATATCGACAAACTTTACGCCAATAACGCACATTTAAATCATAAAGAACAATCGAATTCGAAGAACCAAATACTATAAAATTCTCTTTGGTTTCCAAACAATGTGGATAACAATTTACCGAACAGCTAACGTATACATTTTCACAAGATACAACATCCATTTTTGATGATTAACAAAAATCCTGAAATTTATTTTTTTTTTTAAATCGCAACACGTGAAATTAGGAAGCTATTTGCACTAATCAAGACCTGTTTCGGTTGCTTTAGATTCTTTATCGATTCGTGGCTCAACTTCATCAGGAATTTTTAGATTAGAGAAATTTTATTGTTGAAAATGATACATTTTATGTTATTATTTAGCCGACAAGGCAAACTTCGTTTACAAAAATGGTATGTTGCACATCCGGACAAAACAAAGAAAAAAATCACCAGAGATTTAGTCAATCTGATATTGGCTAGAAAACCGAAACATTGTTCATTTGTTGAATGGCAAGATTTTAAAATTGTCTATAAACGGTCAGTCATTTCAATTTGATTATTCGATATTTTCGACAACTAACCACTAATCTTGTAGATATGCAAGTCTTTATTTCTTATGCGCCATCGAACAATCGGACAATGAATTGTTATGTTTGGAATTGATACACCGTTACGTTGAATTGTTGGATAAATATTTTGGAAGCGTATGTGAAATATTCATGTCTAAGTATTTAATTATATTTTGTCAATGAATTTATAGGTTTGTGAGTTAGATATTATTTTCAATTTTGAAAAAGCATATTTCATTCTTGATGAACTTTTATTGGGCGGATTTATTCAAGAAACGAGCAAAAAGAATGTCCTTAAAGCAATATCCGCACAAGATCTGGTACAAGAGGTAAGTTTTTCCTTTGATCTTTTACTATCACTTTCTCCATCTTTGGCTTTTGCATGTCTTTCATTTTGAATGTGTTATTACTTTAAAAACATTTAATTAAATTTCAAATTTATTCAAATTTCGCAATAACATATAGTTGCTAGTCTGATATGAATCTTAAAATCAATCTTGATTTGTTTTTTAAAAAATTTTATTTTTTTCAAAGGATGAAGGTGTCGAACTGTCTTTTAATGATCTGGGTTATATGTAAAAAACATTATTTAAAAAAATTCACATGAATTTGCACATTGCACATGTTTGTACCACATTACAATCAATATTTTACATGTTTTCCATTCAATCATGAATAAATCATATTTACGCAAAATGTTATGGCATTGGCTTTTAAATAAAAACTTTGGCATTCAATATAAACTTGTCCATTATGATTATAATTATGTAATATCTTTCATTATTCTATAGGAGGAAACGCCGCAAGGATTTTTTGAAGATCATGGATTAGGTTGATTATGATTATTAAAATGATAATATTGGAAATTCGTTCTGGTGAAATTTTCTTGGTTTGTCAACATGTCCTTCAAAAAAATAAATTTGATATCATTGCATTTTAGAATGCGATTGTTTTCCTCTTTGATTTTATTATTTTTCAAATATTAAAACTTTATTTTAAAAATTAATAAAAATGAGTATCGATTGTTCAACATCGATAGTTGTACATGTGATTTTCTGTCAATTCTTTATGCCAAATTTTTAAAAAACCGGAATTATTTTCAGTAATTAATTGCAAAAAATGGATCTTTATGATGAATTCGGCAACTATATTGGGCCAGAATCAGAATCAGATAGTGAAGATGAAGGGAATGATTATTCTCAATTCAATGTTCAAGATGACGATGATGATGATGGGACTGATGATATTGATCAGAATAATGTAAGTATTCTGTTTTGTTCGAAAACTTTATTCCAATAATTTTATCGATTAGGAATTGATGACAATCGATAAAAATAATGAAGATGATGATGATGAACAAATGCAAGTTGTATTGCATGAAGACAAAAAGTATTATCCCACTGCCGAAGAAGTTTATGGACAAGAAGTTGAAACGATTGTTCAGGAGGAAGATACACAACCATTGACAAAACCGATTATAGATCCCGTCAAGAATAAAAAATTCAGCTATCAGATGAAAGAATTGCCTTTGACGACTTATGATTTAGAGTATGTTCAATGATGACAGTTAATTTTCAATTAATCAATATATTTCCAATTAGATATATGACCGATTTGATGGATAATCCTAATCTGATTCGTAATGTTGCTTTTATTGGTCATCTTCATCATGGTAAAACAACTTTTGTCGATTGTATTATCGAACAAACGCATCCCGAATTAAGGAATCGAAAAGAGGATAAGCCGGTATTATCTGCAATTGCGAATACTCACAATGAATAAATAAATTTATAACCTTTTTCTAGTTTCGTTACACCGACATTCTTTATACGGAACAAGAACGTGGAGTTAGCATAAAATCTACTCCAATCACTGTGGTCATGCAAGATCTCAAATCCAAATCCTATTTAATGAATTTTTTTGATACACCTGGTCATGTTAATTTTTCGGACGAAGTAACCGCAGCTATTCGACTTTGTGATGGTGTTATTCTATTTGTCGATGCTGCTGAAGGTGTGATGCTCAATACGGAACGTTTATTAAAGCATGCATTGCAGGAAAATCTTACCATAGCGGTTTGTATAAACAAAATGGATCGTCTTATGTTGGAATTGAAACTTCCACCTCAAGATGCCTATTATAAAATTCGTC
Source organism: Dermatophagoides pteronyssinus (assembly GCF_027571235.1). Classification (NCBI taxonomy): domain Eukaryota; kingdom Metazoa; phylum Arthropoda; class Arachnida; order Sarcoptiformes; family Pyroglyphidae; genus Dermatophagoides; species Dermatophagoides pteronyssinus. The sequence goes on along the minus strand of NW_027461533.1, from coordinate 1,998,269 downwards.
ATATTTTAGATGAAATCAATGGCATTATTAAGTAAATAGCTTTCGATAAAAGTGAAATGAATCTTTAATGAGTTTTTTTTAATATTTACAGAACACACTGCAATTCATCTGAACCACCATTGATATCGCCTCTTTTAAACAATGTTTGTTTTGCCAGTTCACAATATAATATCTGTTTCACTTTAAAATCTTTCGCTCAATTATACGCTTCTTATTATCCTGGAGTGGATTATCCGGAATTCGCCAAACGACTTTGGGGTGATATCTATTTCAACCGTACAAGGTAATTTTATATGTTTATTTTTGAAAAAAAATTTCTGAAATATCGTTTTTAGCCGAAAGTTTGTTAAAAAAGCGCCTACAGGACAAACTCAACGAACTTTTATTGAATTCATTTTAGAACCATTGTATAAAATTATATCTCAAGTCATTGGTGATGCTGACGAAAATTTGGCCAAAGTTCTTGACGAACTTGGTATTATAGTTTCGAAAAGCGAAATGAAACTTAATATAAGGCCGCTACTGAAATTGATTTGTTCACGTTTTTTTGGCGATTTCAATTGTCTGATTGATATATGTGTAAATGTAATTCCTTCTCCTGTTGAAAATGCCCTTAAGAAAGTTCAACATATTTGGAAAGGTCCAATAGAATCTCCATTAGCAGAATCTATGATCGAATGCGATCAAAAAGGACCATTGGTTGTACATACAACTAAACAATATTCTTCGCAAGACGGCACAGCTTTTAATGTATTCGGACTTGTTCTCAGTGGAACACTTGAGGCAAAACAAAGCGTTAAAATTCTTGGTGAAAATTACTCATCATTCGATGAGGAAGATTCACGAATTATGTCAGTGGGAAAACTTTGGATTTCAGAAGGTCGATATACAATCGAAGTAAATCGAGTTCCCGCGGGTAATTGGGTTCTGATTGAAGGAATCGATCAGCCTATATCGAAAACTTCAACCATAGTAGATGCTAGATTTGACGATGAACTTTTTATTTTCAACCCACTGAAGTTCAACACTCAATCAGTTATTAAGATTGCTGTCGAACCCGTTGTCCCATCGGAATTGCCAAAAATGCTAGAAGGTTTGAGAAAATGTAATAAATCATATCCATTGTTGGGAACTCGTGTAGAAGAAAGTGGGGAACATATTATTCTTGGAACAGGAGAGTTGTATCTGGATTGTGTAATGCATGATCTGCGCAAAATGTATTCCGAAATCGGTAAGTCTTCTTGTTAATGTTGTTATTTAATGCCATAATTATTTATGGATTTTCAGATATTAAAGTTGCCGACCCTGTCGTATCCTTTTGTGAAACGGTTGTAGAAACTTCACAAATTAAATGCTTTGCCGAAACTTCAAATAAAAAGTAGGTCTCACATTCTCACTTTCAAGTAATAAATGCAAATGATTTTTTTCTAATACACAGGAATAAAATAATGATGATTGCTGAACCACTTGAAAAAGGGTTAGCTGAAGATATTGAAAATGAAGTTGTACAGATCGGTTGGAACCGTAAAAAATTGGGAGAATTTTTTCAGACTAAATATGATTGGGATATTCTTGCCGCACGTTCAATATGGGCTTTCGGCCCAAGTAATACCGGGCCAAATATATTGGTCGATGATACATTACCATCTGAAGTGGATAAAAGTTTGTTGAATACTGTACGCGATTCTATTGTTCAAGGCTTTCAATGGGCATCAAGAGAAGGACCATTATGTGAAGAACCGATTCGAAATGTTAAATTTAAAATTCTCGATGCTATTATCAGTCCGGAACCAGCTGCCAGAGGAGGTGGACAAATCATTCCAACTGCTCGTAGGGTTGCTTATTCCTCTTTTCTGATGGCAACACCGCGACTCATGGAACCATATTATTTTGTTGAAGCTTTAGCACCAGCAGATTGTGTATCAGCCGTTTATACAGTTTTAGCAAAACGTCGTGGCCATATAACTCAAGATGTTCCGGTTCCAGGTTCCCCATTATACACTGTAAAAGCTTTTATTCCTGCAATCGATTCTTTTGGATTCGAAACAGATCTACGAACTCACACACAAGGTCAAGCATTTTGTTTGTCAGTATTTCATCATTGGCAGGTATACATTTTTACATTGTAATATTTATCATGAGTGCATTTTCTAAATACACCACCTTTGTTTTGATAGATTGTTCCTGGCGATCCATTGGACAAATCAATTGTTATAAGACCATTGGAACCACAACCTGCTCCACATTTAGCCAGAGAATTTATGATAAAAACTCGTCGCCGTAAAGGATTATCCGAAGATGTTAGTATCAACAAATTTTTCGATGATCCAATGCTACTCGAATTGGCTAAACAAGATGTTCTACTATCTTAATTGATTGAAAATTTTTCACATGTTTGATACATATTATTATTATTCATTATTTCATAAATATCAAAAGGCACATTATCAAAAAAAAAAAAAAATATTCAAATAAATCACATGTATCAAGACAACACATATTAATAAACACACTTTCATTTTTCTTCGGGTTACATTAGAAAAACTTGATGAAAAATGGATTGCAAAAAAAATCGTTTTTTTACAAAATCAGAAAAATTTAAGAAAATCTAATGCTGAAGAATTATCATAGGACAAATTATGATATATTTACAGAAGACAAATGATGTAACGAATCCTATGTTGAACATCTCAGATTTTAAAACAATAATAATTATACAGGAATAAATAATAAATTAGAAAAAAATAATCAATCTCTTTTGATTTGCGTGTGTGATTGATTTATGATATTTGAAAGAAAAACAAATGTTTAACGACCAGAGCTAAAAGATAAGACCAGATTTGTTAATGAAAAAAAAAATTTTTTGTTTTGTTGATGATATTTTCCTTGTTTGTGTTCATACATTCAATTAGATTTCACTCGATCCATCTTGATCATCTTGATTATTGGTCTCATTTTTTTTGGCAATTTTCTTCGTTTGCCATTTGAAATTACTAACCATAAGCCATTTTTGACCTCGTTTTTTCAAATTACATTTTTTCAGTTTTGGACTGGCTGATGAATTATCCGAATCTTTTTCATCATTTTCAAGACAATGACCAGATTTTTTATGAATTATTTGTTTGGTTGAATTATTATAAAGCCATGCTTGATTGCCACCCATTCCATGGCAGCGAATTAATTTGATTGGTGAACTTAAATTGGAAGCATCCATACAATTGTCATCCGACATAATTTGTTCACGTTTGGTATAGGCAAACACTTGATTGCCACCAAGCCCATGACATGGAGATAATGCAATATTCTCACCACTTTTTCTGCCAAATGTATCTAAACATTTTTTTGTTGCAACGTTACGTATTTCGCCCAATGAATAATAGTTCAATGGCATCTGGCTTTCTGGATAAATATTTTCCAGATACCAACGAAAATCTATATAGAAATTAATACAAAGCAAAACAAGAAGTTTTATGAAAACAAATTTAAAAAATATTACCTCTACAATGTAAATCTTTTCGAAGTTGTTTTCTTTTCTTCGTATCTCCCATATCGATATTTTTGGCTGCTGGATTAATAGCGAAGAAAAAATCTTTCCACTCATCCATCCAAACCTCAGCTAGACGAGCATTATTATGATTAACAATGTTGCTTGTACCACCGGGAAATGTGTATGGTGTTGATTTACGAAAAACATGACCAACATGCGAACAGGTGACAATCTCTAATGTTCCACCGCACATCCAAATTCGAAAGCTCATCTCAAGATTTTCACCACCCCAAATATCCATTCCTTCATCATATCGACCTAATTTTTCAAAATATTCTCGATCCATAGCAAACAATCCACCGGCCATTGTTGGCGTTCTAAATTTAATTAATTTTTTTACGATAATGAAAAAAAATCTAAAATTTTTCAAACCAACCTGACAGGTAATGTACGATCATTATTGCGTCGATCAAATTCTCTTTGAGGTACATGATACCAACGGAAATTCAATTTCCAATTAAAGCCACCCCATGTTTTATCCGAAGCAGTTATATATTCGAAATTTTCATCACTAATCACATCGATTATTGGACATACTACTCGGGTTCTACACATAGATAAAAAAACACACCATTTGAATGCACGCAAAATATCAATATATTTTTCATTCAGAAAAAAAAATTTATTCAAATATGATTGAATATTATCAATGAGTAAAAAATGGACAAACCTGTCTTCCGCTATTCGAGCTAATAATGGTTCAAGCCATCCTTTTGTACATTCACAATGAGCATCTAAAAAAATAATCACTTCACCATGTACTTGATCGGCACCAATCAAACGTGCTCGGATTAAGCCTGAACGTTTGCCAGTACGAAGAACTTTAGTCGGTACAGATAATTTGGCAACATGATCTTCGAGCTCTTTTCCCAGATACTCTACAAAATGGATGAGATAAAAGATTAAACGTTTTTGTTTAACAAAAGAAAAAGAAAAATACATAATAATTTTAAGTCTTCTCATAATTACCTCTTTCACTAGCATCATCAACAAGTATAATTTCTTTGAGTAAATTTACAGGAGATGTACGAATAATGCTATAAACTATAAATGAAATTTTTTTATTATAAAATTAAGAATTTTAATCAACTATTGCAAACATACCAGTACGTAATAATGTTGACCATGCTTCATTATGAAAGACTATTACTATTGATGCTGTGGGCAAATGTTTTGGATATCGTTTTCTTCGGCACCTGAAGCAAATTAATAATAATAATAATTAGTATAAATGGATGGTAATCCAAAAAATTGTTGTTGCAAACATACGTATTGAGACGAACATCAGAAATGGTTCGATTTAAAGCAATTCTATCACTGGCCAATATATTAAATTGATTTAATTTAAATTTTTCATTTTTTATCTCTTCTTCTTCTTTAGGTATTTCTACACCTCTACCATTCTCACCAGGCCATGATGATGGATTGGTTTTAATTTCTTCAAATCAAAATAAATAAAATGATATTAATTTATTATAATGAGAAAACAAAATCAATAAATGAATCAATAAACTTACCAGCTGGTGACCATAATTGTAGCTGAGATTCTTGATAAGGTGGAAGACGTAAATGTGGCCAATCATTATTATTATGAATATCAACAGAATATGAATTTGTTTTAGATGAATCGGATAAAAAATCTGAATCACTATTTGAAACAAGTAATAATTGTTCAGGTGAACCAACACCTCCATTAGATTGATAGCCATTCATTTTATTACGACAATTTATACCACCGCTTCCGGCAAGACATTCCATATAATAGACTAGTATACACATTCCGAATATGACCCAAACAATCGAGGTCAATATCATTATACGGAAAGTATACCATCGTATAGGAGATCTGAGCAACATTTTCTTTTATTTTTTGATATATTTTTTTTTATAAAAATAAAATTCCTTATTATTATTATTATTATTATTGATGTGTGTTGCTTGTAAGCTAAAAGAGTAAAAGAAAAAGAAAAAACGGAAAATAGAAATAATAATTATTTTACAATCAACAACATGATGATCAAATTAATTTCTAAATTTGAATATTTTTTAAAAAAATGACATAACAATGGACTGTAAATCAACATTCGAATAAAAAAAATTACGTTTTTTCACAACAACAACAAAAATTTATATTGTCTTTTCACTTTGGTCTCTCACTCTCCTTAAAATACACACAATCTCTATGTTAATCTATCAGGCAATAATTGTCGGATGTTTCCACATATACACAAATGAAACAACAACAAAAAAAAACACAGAAACATTGAATGGAACACATCAAAAGAAATTAAAATTAAATCAATTAATTCAATTCATTAAAAATTTATTTGAATAAAGCAAATAAATTAAAAAATTTTAAAATTTAAACAAACAGAAAAAACAATTCTAAATTCTATAGTTAGTTTCACATGGTTACAAAACATCAAAATTGAATAATATTGTAGACCCATATACATATCAATCGATGATGATAATGATGACAGGTATACAATAATAGAAATTACCAAAAAAAAACAACATCGATACGCATACTAAACAAAATGCTCATGTCCTGTGTATGGTTTGTGTGACGAATACTGGTTAATTTGGAACTCACATTTTGGTTGATTAGGGAAACGCGTAAAATGTGACAAATGAAAACTTTTTTTTTCTTTGCTATTTTAATATCACAGACAGATAACGGATAAAAAAAAGGATGATATTGATAAAGGTGAACAATAATGATATAGATTATGATGATGATATGTATGATTCTTAAAATCGTTATGACAACAATATATAAATGATGATATCATTAAAAAAATTTTGATGATTTTTTTCCTAGGAAATGGAATGAAGAATAGAACTAATAAAACAAACGATAATGATGATGAAAATCCTTGATATTTAACACATTTTTTTCTCCATCAGACAGATGTTCGATACAATGGTGAAACAAAACAAAAAAATTAATTAAAAAATGTAGACGAAAGAAAAAAAACGTTCGATAAATATGTTCGAATTCTTTTACGTTCGAAGTAAAAAAAATTTAAAACAGAACAAAAAACATAAAAATTAAACGGCCAGAATTATTACATTCAATTCACATTATGATGATGATAATGATGCTTGATTGAATGAAAAATATTCATAATAATAATAATAATATCCCCATTGATTATCATTGTTAATATCAATCAATATTAATCAAGAGAAAAAAAATCAATAATAATCATCAAGTATCATTTAAAAAGTCATTGCCTTGTTTTCAATATGTAATATCGTTCATCGATAAAAGTTTTTTTTTAATCAGTACGAAGATGAAAAACCTAATAATGTTCAATCGATTGATTGATATTATGATTTGGGTCAAATAAACATAAATATTATACACACACTGGAGTGGGAGAGAGGGAGAGAGAGAGAAACGAAATCAATCAAATATCAATCAAATATCGGGAAAAATATTTGCACAATTGTTGTAATAAACAACAACAACAACAACAAAAAGCCGAATTTTTTTTCACTCATATTGAATGAATATATTTAAATGATGATGATAATAATGATCAACAAGTAATTTTTGTTTTCTTTAAAAAATAAATAAATAATAACGATTTTTTATGATAAATAATGATTGCCATTGATTGAAGAAATAATTCAAATGAACAGGATGTTTATTTGTTGTTGTTGTTGTTGTTTTGTTTGATTCACATCAAAAAAAAAAAACACATTGAATTTTGAAGAGAAATAAAGAAAATTCCGTTGTTTTCTTCTGGATACACACACACACACACACAATGGAAAGATAGATGAAGAAAAGAAGAAAATTCAATCATTCGTTCAATCGTAGATGAAAATTGATGATGATGATGATGAAAAAAATACTAATAAATTCAAGGTTAATCTATTGTATGGTATTAAACGTGTATATAAAAATAAAATTTTGATTGACGATTATTATTGATGATGACAATGGAAAGGAAACATTCATTGATGATGATGATGATGAACAGAAAAAAAACCTTAATGATTTTAAAAAACAAAATATTATTGGTAAATGTCTATCAAGTCTTTACAATTACTCTCTCTGTCTGTCTGTCTGTGTGTTTTATGGCAATTTTCATCTTGTTTAATCATTTATAATTTAATAAATTTTCGTTTGTTTTGTTGTGGATTTTCATCATCATTTTGAATTTCGTCATTTTGTGTTGAGTTGTTTTTTTCTGGATTGATACGAGGGTTAATTTATTTATTCATTCATTTTCATGGAAAACACATTTCGAAAAACAAAAACAAAAACGGATACACATCAAAATATTTATATTACAGATAGATTAGTTGAAAGTTGACATTGATAAAAAAAACGAATCAAATAGCCAGAAATTATCGTCATTGGAAAACCAGATTAATCAATTTAGAAAAACAAAAAAAACATTCAAATGGTCATTTTGTTGATGAACATTTAAACGTTTTTTTTGTTTCTGGTTTCAAAGTCTTCATCGTCGTTAACTATTTGTGAAAAAAATTGTCACTACTTTTGGGCATTATTATCAAAAAAATAATCTAATCATTGAACAACGAAAACTATGACGACGACGACGACGACCACGACAAAGGCAACAATGTCACCGATTGAGAAACAATGTTGACAATTAACTTGAAGCCGGTGGCTTGCCGTACCGTGTTCGTGTATACAAATAATAAACGCCGTACGAATGCATGCTCGATAATTTTTTTTTATTTTTTTGACAACGAAACAATATAAACACCAAAGAGAAAGACCAACAACTTTGAAATATGGTGAGAAAATGAAGAGAAAGAAAAACCCAAGAAAAAAGACATCATAAGAATAGACATTCGTTGCAGCTACTATCATCATCACCATCACCATAAGTTCAGTGGTGCTAATTTTTTTTTCATTTCAAGTACAATCATCCCAAATGGATGTCTATTCTTTTAACTATCCGATATATTGATTGTAGCTATCTTATCTTTTAGCAGCAGCAGCAGCAGCAATAGTACCATTGAAAGGAGAGAGAAAAAGAAAAAGCCATATAAATTGAATAAGAGAATATCATCAAGGTAAATTTATTAATGATAAACATCCAAAGGACCATCAGGACAGGTTTATTGAAGAATTCAAGCTTTTCTTCTGTCAAAAAAAATTGTTGAATCAAACAAGAAACATGACGTTCATTGATTCCATTTCATTTAGTTTGCTTTAATAATGATGATGCCAATGTTCATGGCTACTACTTTCAGACAAACAAACAAACAACAAAAAAATTGATCATATCTGCCCATTTAAGGTGAAACAACAACGAATATACACCTGTGAAAGATACACGTTTACAAATATTAAAAAAAAATCCATCATCCATTTGTAGCCATTTTCCAATGAATCCAATGATCCATACATACACACACACCATTGTTGAGACTATCATTCTCTTCTTGTTTTTCTCTTTTCAATGTGAATAATATATCAACTCATCAACTATATGTTGGAAAACCAAATCATAGCCAGAAAAAAAATAACCAACTTTACCACTTTTTTGTTGTTGCTGGATTCACCTCCTTTACCTTCATTATAATTTATCATTTTGTGTGAACAAAACACATGTTTGTCTATGTCTATATTCGTGTGTGTTTGAACGAATCTGGTCAATCTGGTATGTCGACCATGCCTGATGAATAAAATTTTTGTTTTTTTTTTTTGGATGCTAAATGGATGCACAAATGATGAATGCATGAATTGAGCTGAATTAAAATGAATGAAATGAATAGTTTAAATAAATAGAAAGAAGAAGAAGAAAAAAAATCAAAACTTTTCATTAAAAAAAATAAATGAATGAAAATTGAAATCAAAATTGTTTAATGATGTTTTAAAGTTTGAAAAATATGATTATTATTTTTTTGTATTGAATGCGTGATAAATAATGATAATAAAAATTCGTAACATTTTTTTTTTTGACAATAAAAATGATATTTGTTTAAAGCGAAATTTGCAGTCATTTTTTTTTTTGAAATTAATTTTGACTTTTTTTTTACTGTCATCATCATCAGCAAACAAAATGAAAGAATTTGTTTGCCATTCTTGTGAATTTTAAATTTGAACCTTATGTTGAAACAGACACTCAATGATCATTCATTTGAATAATAAAAAGAGAGAAAAAGATATTAACAAACAAAAGATCTTCATATTGACTGTTAAATTTATTTCTTTATTTATTTATTTATTTTTTGTTGTTATCATCATCATTGTCATTCGCCAGAATGATCATGAAATTTTTCAATTTTCTTTAGTTATTCAGATAAAAGAACAATCTATTCAAGTGTGTGTGTATGTGCATTGGATACGAAAATAATCGGTTGAATGTATTCGAAGATTCTTTCGGGTAAGAATTTGAAAAATTTCATTTTTAATTTTAAAAAAAATACTTAATTTTTTTTTCTCTACTCTTATCAGATTCATTTATGGACCGATGATAAATGAATGAATTCATTTATTAATATCATCATAATTCAAATGGAATTTCAATGAAAAAAAACAGACATTGAAAAAAAACCTTGAGCATCCGTATATTGTCTGGCGATTTTTTCCTTTTCTTTTCCTTTTCTTTACATTTGCATTATAAATTATTATATGCACATGTGGATAAAATTATATTCACCAAATTAATAACAAGGCTATATTGTTGAAATTGTTGAATGAAATAAGAATCATGTTACGTTTGTTGAAAATAATTCCACGATTCTTTCATCGTACATTATGTCGTTTTATATCGATTCTAATGGGAAATTTCAAATTTCATCATTATCATCAACATAATTTCATTCTAGTCATCATTATTATCATTTTGTTCATTTGTTTTCTATCAACAGCAATATATTTTCAAATTATTGAACATTTCAAATCAAAATTATTAAACGGTATGTATTATATTGATAAAGAATTGAAAAACATACCTTTGTTGATGTTTTGGGAAGAAATTTATTGTTGTTTTTTGAAAATTTTTAATGTGAAGAAAATTACTTAAAATGATAAGAATAAAAATAGAATGGCCAATTGAATAATGTTTTAGTCTTCATCCTGATGATTGTCATCATCATTTGTTTTAGAGCAAAAAAAAACAACAATTTAAAACAAAAATTATGATGATTCGTTTATCTTTTAATGATGCAACAAATAATAATAATAATAAAACAATTAGCCTAAAGTCTAGATAATTTTTTGATGGATAAAACAAAAGAATTATAAATGTTTACAATATTCGAATGTTTTAATATCAAACATTTGACGTGCATACGTTGATATTCATATTTGTATTAATATTATCATCATTACCAAGTTAAAAAGAAGAAACATCAAATAATAATTTAAACGATTTATAAATTGAGAGAAAGAGAACAAACATCCTCGTATACATTTTGTCGTAAAAAAACCATGTGTTGATGGCTAATAATAATAATGATGATGATGATACTAATAATAATGTTGATGGTGACATATTTGTGTCATTGTGTCTATTCTACGACCGAAACAGACAAACAATGGATATTTAAAAATGATAATAATAACCGAAAAAAAACATAGGCACGGAAATATACAAAAAAAAAATCCAAAATGATGATGACAATTGGATAATTATGAATGATAAATGAAGATGAAATTAAACAGATGGAACCATTCTGATGATGATTATTATTGTTGTTTAATCTATAAGATTTTCTTGTCGGAATGGAACAAAATTCAATTTTGATGATGATGATGATGATGAATTGGAAGAAATTTTAAAAAGAAATATCAAAAAAATTATTTAAAAAAAATGCCCACTTCTCTCTTTTCTTTTCGCTAAATATCATTCATGCAAACACAAACAATGGGAAAAAATACACCGTACCACACACACACAGAAGCTTTTTGAGAAAAGATGACAATAGAAGACATCGAACTCTCATTCATAATCATCATCATCATGATGAACATTATTATTCGTTTCGTTTTTTTTTCTCTTTTCTAAAAAAATCCAACTAATAATAGCTTACCAAATGATCTTAACGCGTTCGCTACCAGCGACGCATATATGCGTCGTTTATTTGCTGTAGTTCTATGCGTTTTTTCAAATCTCCGGTAGCGAACGTGTTAACCATAGAAAAGAGAGAGAGAGAGAGATAATTATTTAGCATTGATTGATTTATCGATTAATTTTACAAGTTTGTTCACAAGTTTAATTAATTTGAATAATAGAATAGTGTGACATTTGTAACAAATGTATGTCAGTCGGTGTGTATTTCAAATCATTATCATTCCCACACACCACAATCTCTCGTTGTTGTTGTTGTAATTAAAATGTGTTGTTTGTTTAAATTAATCCTTTGATTAGATTTTTTTAATTATTTTGATGATGATGATGATCAAAAGGCTAATCGATCGAACAACAGCATATGATAATGATGAAAGAATGATAATTAAATTTTCAATCAAAATGGTGAATAATTTTGATTGTTTGACAGATGATAATTTTTTTTAAAAAAACACATTTAGAATCTAATTGAGAAAACTCATTCAATCACTTTATCGATCAAAAATCAATTTATTGATTGGAATATTTAAATTTAAGATGAATTAATTTTCTAGAAAAAAATTTACTTTTAGCTATTTGATTTTCAATAATATTGGCAATGAATTAAAATCATGTCTATTGTTGATTTGGATAAATTCAGTTCTGATGACATAAACATTTATAGACCGAAATATACAACAGACAATAAACACCAAACAGCATACAACACACACGTACAATATATAGCAGACATTGGCCCGAGAGATTGTCGGCGTTGGTTGTGGTGGTGGTTGATGGTGAAGTTTTGAGCATCGAAACCGTTTTTTTTCATTCGAAACACCAAATGTTATATATACCGTTTATCGATGCTATTAGTATATTATATCCAAACAAAACCATACGAATACATGTATACAAGTTGTCATTGATAACATGAATGAAATATAATTTTTTTTCCGGAAAAACCCCATAAAAAATATATTTTTGAATCGGTTGGTTGATTTTCATAAATAATAAATATTACGACCGAATAGATATATGAATATGAAATGATGATGAATTCCATCATGATAGAATATCGTTAGTTTTCGAATATGCGCAACAAACAAGTTGGATAAAATCAAATGAATTTTTTTAAAAATTTTGTATGGAATATTTATCTAAAAAGGTTTAACTAAGCTCGAAATAAATTTTTTTGTAAAACCATATATTTCCATAATAGATACAATAGCTAATTAAATCATTCATTCATTATTATGTTAATCACTATTACAATTAATATTTTTATCATCATGTTTGTTTTCTATTTATCCATAAATCCATCCATCTATCTCTTTTTCTATCTTTCGAATGTCTACAAATGAAAAAAAAACGGATTCAACCTAATTTGGCATTTATCTATTACAATTTCAATGTAATAAAGAATTAAATAATGGCAATAATATTATATCATCTAAGTCAACAAATATCAACAAAAATGGTATCCATATTATTGTTGGTCAATATATGGGCAAAGGTTATCCATGGATCAATCAAATCAACCTGACAGATGGTGAATTATTATTATTATTATTATTATCACATAAATTTCAAATAAATGTGATTAATATTACCATATTTGTATTGTAATTGTTTATTGTTGTTGTTATTATCATTATTTCCATATAGATTTATTAAATGTTAACAATTATTCACCGTTACCGAATTATGGTGAAAATGGATCTCCCGTTTACGTGCCAAAAATGGATCATAAACAAGCTAAACGTTTATTTGCCATTAATCAATTTAATATTGTTGCTAGTGATATGATTTCAGTCAATCGTTCTTTGCCAGACATTCGGAAACAAGCATGTCGTGTGAAAAAATATCCAGAAAATTTGCCGGATACCAGTATAATCATTGTTTTTCACAATGAAGCTTGGTCAACATTGGGTAGTTTTTTTTAAATTCAATCATCATTTGATGTTCACTAAATCTTCAATAATTTTTACTAGTTCGAACTGTTCATAGTGTCATTCTACGTTCTCCACATCGATTAATCAATGAAATAATATTGGTCGATGATGCCAGTCAAAGAAAGTTTCTTGGTCATGAACTTGATGAATATATGGATAAATTATCAAAAGAAATGAAAATTCCAATCAAAATTCTTCGTTCCATGAATCGAATTGGTTTAATCAGTGCAAGAATAATGGGAGCAAATTTTGCCAAAGGACAAGTGCTTTCATTTTTGGATGCACATTGTGAAGCAACTAATGGATGGCTTGAACCGTTACTACATCGAATTTTGATTGATGGAAAAGTAGCTATTTGTCCAGTGATTGATATAATCAATGATCAAAATTTTGCTTATGTTCGAAGTTTTGAAGCTCATTGGGGTGCAATGAATTGGGCTCTAAATTTTCGTTGGTTTTCGGTTGGTCATGCCGAATTGAAACGAATGCATAAAAAGAATTTCGATTCAACTCAATCATTTCGTACGCCAATAATGGCCGGTGGCCTATTTTCAATAAGACGAGATTATTTTTTCGAATTGGGTACCTATGATTCTCATCTACAAGTATGGGGTGGTGAAAATATTGAAATGTCTTTACGTATTTGGCAATGTGGTGGAAAAGTAGAAATTGCTCCCTGTTCACATGTTGGCCATGTTTTTCGAAGTTCATCACCATATTCGTTCGGAAAGAAACAGGTCGGCGATGTACTTTATGGTAATCTTATTCGAGTGGCTGAAGTTTGGCTTGATGATTGGAAAAATTTTTTCTATAATATGAATCCTACTGCTAAACAAATACTTCATCATGATCGAAATGAAATTCTAAAAGATATAGAGAAAAGAATCGATCTTCGTAAGAAACTTAAATGTCATTCCTTTAAATGGTTTTTAGAAAATGTTTGGCCCGGTAAGCTTTTGAAGTTTTTAATCTTTAATGATTTTGTAATAATAACATTTTTTTTTGGAAATTTCAGAGAATTTCTTTCCAAATACAAATAACACTTTTGGACAAATTCAAAGTTTTTACAGCAAAGAATGCATGCAAAGACCATCAAATGGTGTACATCCAATTGGAAAAGTTATCATGACAAAATGTTCCATAGAAATTTATGGTCCACAAAGTTTTATCGTTCCATCAAAAGGTAAAATAGGATTTATTAAATCGGATGAATCTGTTTGTATTGATGCAAATTCTAAGAAAACAAATACATCAATTTTATTAATTGGTTGCAATCAATTAGAACGACAAAAATGGCGATACGATTCCAAATTCAAGCACATAATTCACGTTAAAAGCTCTTTATGCATTACTATTGATCGACAAAAAACAACTCTTTTATTGGCAAAATGTTTACAGAATAATAAGAGACAAGCATGGAAAATTATTTCACAGAACTGGAATAAACATTAAATGAAATTGACTCGAAAAAAATATTGTGATAATTTTTATTGACAATCATTTTTTTAAATAAATCATTTTTTCCGATTTTGATTGGTTGTTTTGTTATTTGAATAGTTTGTTTGTCTATTTGAATTGTAATTTCGATTGTTGTTATTGCTACTGTTATTGCCATCGTTTCTTCGATCATCATTCATTTTGAATGTATGGCGATTATGATCTTGATTGACATTTTTTGTATGTTGTTGATTTTTCGTTGATTGTCTTTGCCGTTGATGAGATTGTTGAGCTTCATTCGAACCATAACTGCTATTGAAAGATTGTTGCCCTTTTCCTTGATTGTTACGTTGTTGATATTTGTTATTATAAAGTTGTTTGCGTAAATATTTTGTACAATTCTCATACTTTTCATTGGTCATTCTATATTTAGGAACATTGGATTGATTGTTAGTATGCATTTTTGTATTGTTTGTTTTGTCTAAATCTTCACTAACAATAGCATCATCATTATCATCATCATCGTTAACAACATTCTCTTCTATCACCGGTTCTATGTCGAAATTTTCATCTTCATTTTCATAGGTATCATCAAATTCATCATCATAGATATTCATTCCCATATATTCTTCATTAGTTTTTAAATCTTCACGTTGTAATTTTCCACGTTCGATCATCATTTTAATCTGTTCTTTAAGCTCTTCTTCTTCTTGTTCTATTTTATCAGCCAATTTTATCGTTAAATCTTTTGTCTTTTCTTTATTGGCTTTCATTTCGCTCAATTTATCTTTCTTACCGACATAAATATCGGCCAATTGATAATTCGTTTTGTTGACTGGATCATATTTTTGTGAATCAGCCAAAATTTGGTCATCAACTTGATCATCCAATTTTTTATTACTTAACATTGATGCAACTTTATCTAAATCGAATTTAGTTAATTTGCGATCCAATGAATTCAATTCTGTTGGAAGATTAGATTCGAGAATAGCATCGACAACTCGTTCATTATTGAAATCAAAATGTTCGAGACATTTGTAAATGAAGCCATCACCAAGTTCTGGGAACATTTCAGCAATGAGCTGTTCTTTGGCAATGGTTTGTGAATCTAAACGAAAATCATATTTAGCTTTCGGTAATTTTTGTTCTGCATTCGATAATTGAGGTTTTTCAACTTTTTCAGATTTTCCAAAATGATGTTTTTCTACCATCGTATTAAAATTCATTTTGTAGTATTCCAAAACATCATTGATGCTTAATTCTTTATCTAACGAAGGATTCTTAAGAAGTAATTCGAATTCTTTTTCAAATGAAAATCTTCCAAAATAATCAACACAGAATCTACATGTTAATGAAGAGAAAAATGATTAATTTTTAAAAAAGTAATAAATTGAAATTTCGTTACTTTTCTTCGCTGGCTAGGAAATCAAGCAATTTCATAAAATTATCAAATGATTTGTAAAGGTCATCTTGCCTGAAAAAAAAATCGATATATTATTAGAAGATTAAAATCATTCAATACTTACAAGTTGACCAATGGTTCAATATAGACAATATGAATAATTTTATGAAACAATAATAAAGCGCAAGCTTTAGACAAACAAATTTGGCTTTTAAAATAATTGTAGAAACTATTTGGAAAAAAAATTTACAAATAAAAAAAATTGAAACTTATTGCATTCATAAAACATACTTTTCGACAATTGCATTCGAACGAAATAAGGATAGAGTTTCATTTTCGATGTAGGGAAAATAAAGTGAATAAAATTTGACCAATCGATTTAAAAGTTGGCCATCCTCATACAAAAAAGCAATTCGTGGTTCATAATAAATCAATTTGTTCAATGAGAATAATACATCAGTAATATTTGCTATCACACAAAACATTTCATTATTTAAATCATAAAAATTATAGTTTTCATAATGAGCAAAAAATTCCAATATTTCTTTTAAAATGAATACAATATCATTTTTCATTCTAGTATAGTTTCGTTGAAAAAAAGATTTTAGAAGAAATTTCAACATTTCCGAATTTGGTCCATAACCATAAAGCTGTATTAGATCCAATATTTTTGACATGTCTAAAATATTGTTTTTAATCAATAGTTCCGAATGATAATCTTCGCTAATATAATTTTCCTAAACATAATTAAAAGTAGATAATCTCAATGGACAAACATGTTAACAAACCTCAGATTCTTTGTGTAATAGAATTCGTACATAGATACGAAAAACAAGCGAATGAATATTACTTGATAATGGTCCAATAGTTTCGTGCTTAATTATCGGATGTATACGATAAGGACGTGTAGCATAATTTAAATATGATTCCAATGCTGTATGAACATCTGGATTGTAAACAATAACGGACCAAAAACTTCAAAAGAAGAATTAAATTTTTTTCATCATAAATGAAAACAGAACATACCGAAAATAAGGCAAATGAACGATCGAATTAAGAGATGATTCAAACATTTTACAATCGTGAATCCATTTTGAGCTAATCATTGAGTTGAAATTGTTCATTTCATCTGATGATGGCTCATAATATAATGAAAAATTTATACGAATATTGAATTCTTTACTCTGCATTCAGACGAAAATGAATCGAAGAAATTAAAAAAACTTTAAAAAATTTCCTTACAATCCATGGTAATGATTTTTGCTCTCGATTTCGATCCAAAAATACAATAAGTCTTTTCTCCAATGGATCACAGCGATTCATCTAAAAATTAATAATTTATCCAAACAATGATAAAAATCAATTTACAAATAAAAGAGACATAATTACTTTGTCACTTAATCGTGATTTAGATCGAAATGATGAATGTGGTTTTTGATTCATTATTTGAAAATTGTTTCAAGAAAAACAGAATCAACATAAGATTTAGAATTCTACAAAATTATAATTTCATCAGGCAGCGAAAATTGTGTCGAAAAAAACTCATGAGCCACTTGCAAAAAGCGCATGTCTAATTCGAATACTAACTTGAAAAAAAACTTGGAATTGTTGCTTCAGGTTTTTTTTTGTTTCAAAATTAGATTCAATAGATAAATTTGAATATATTTTTTTCTATATATTAAATTGATAATAATCTGATTTGGAAAAGAATTCTATTTCAGATATTATAAACACTTTTCAAGAGTAGATTTTGTTCATCAAACGTTTCCGAACTACTAACTTATAGCTAGATGTTTTACATCAACAATTTTTGCTTGTTATCTTTATTTTTATCATCTTGTTTCACATCATCATATTATTAATGGACGACAGTCTTAAATTGCGTATATGCTTTATAGTTGTTGATCTTTTTTACCTGAATGTTTCATTTGCGTTGCATTTGGAAAGCGAATTTAAAAAATGAAATACTTTTATTATAATTATCATTATAAAAAGGTTATAATTGATGTCATGTGCGAGATGATGATTTGTATTAAATTTTGTTAATTAAAATTTATTATATTTTCTTGAATAGGCTTTCTCTGCCTTGGTCAACCGACGATTATTTTCATCAAATTCGATGCGGGAAGAATGGAAAAAGATGGCCACCAAACAGATGAAGGGCAAAGATCCCGACACATTGATTTGGAAAACATATGAAAATATTCATCTAAAACCAGTATATTTTAGTGAAGATCGAAAACATGACCCACAGGATGAACTACCGGGAAAGTATCCTTTTACACGAGGACCATATCCAACTATGTATGCACAAAGGCCATGGACTATACGTCAATATGCTGGTTTCAGTACGGTAGAAGAAAGTAACCGATTCTATCGTGAAAATATTAAAGCTGGTGTACAAGGTTTAAGTGTTGCTTTCGATCTTGCTACACATCGTGGCTATGATAGTGATGATATTCGCGTACAAGGAGATGTCGGTATGGCTGGTGTAGCTATTGATAGTGTGGAAGATATGAAAATGTTATTCGATGGGATTGATTTGAAAAATATATCCGTTTCAATGACAATGAATGGTGCAGTAATACCATGTATGGCATTTTTCATTGTAGCCGGTGAAGAATCAGGTGTAGAGATGAAATATCTATCTGGAACGATTCAAAATGATATTCTCAAGGAATTTATGGTTCGAAATACGTATATCTATCCTCCTGAGCAATCTATGAGAATAATTGGCGATATATTCTCATATACATCAAAAAATATGCCAAAATTTAATTCTATTTCTATTTCAGGATATCATATACAAGAAGCTGGTGCGAATAGTTTATTGGAATTAGCATACACCATTGCTGATGGTCTTGAATATTGTCGTACTGGTGAGAAGGCCGGTTTAAAAATTGATGATTTCGCTCCTCGTCTATCATTCTTTTGGGGAATCGGAATGAATTTTTACATGGAAATTGCTAAAATGCGTGCCGCTCGAAGATTATGGGCGCATTTTATTACTAAATACTTTCAGCCAAAAAATCCAAAGTCATGCATGTTGCGTACGCATTGTCAAACATCAGGATGGTCGCAAACTGAACAAGATCCATACAATAATATTGTACGTACAACCGTTGAAGCTTTGGCAGCTGTATTTGGTGGAACCCAATCCCTACACACGAATGCATTCGATGAAGCGCTTGCTTTACCTTCACGATTCAGTGCTCGAATCGCTAGAAATACTCAGATCATAATTCAAGAAGAAACCGGCATTCCTAAGATTATTGATCCATGGGGAGGTTCGTATATGATGGAAAGTTTAACCGATGAATTATATACTGAAGGACGAAAAATTATTGAAGAAATCGAAGAAATGGGAGGTATGTCAAAAGCTGTTGGTCAAGGTATACCAAAAATGCGAATCGAAGAATGTGCCGCAATCAAACAAGCGCGTATTGACTCTGGTCAAGAGGTAATTGTCGGGGTAAATAAATATAGATTGGAAAAAGAAGAGGCAATCGATGTGCTTATGATTGACAACAAACAAGTGCGTGAAGCCCAAATCGCTAAATTAAATCATATTAAAGCCACACGTGATGAAGAAGCCTGTCAAAAATCTTTGGATGCTTTGACTGAAGCTGCCAAAGGTGATGCCAATGTTTTAGAAAAGGCAGTTGAATGTGCTAGAAATCGAGCTACATTGGGTGAAATTTCTATGGCAATGGAAAAAGTATTCGGCAGATATACAGCTGTTGATCGTTTAGTCAGTGGTGCATATTATAATGCATATTCAGAATCGGATGTATTGAAAAAAATTCAGGATAAAATCAAAGAATTTGAAGCCGTTGAAGGTCGTAGACCACGTATATTAGTAGCCAAAATGGGACAAGATGGTCACGATAGAGGTGCAAAAGTAGTTGCTACTGGTTTTGCTGATGTTGGTTTTGATGTTGATCTTGGGCCATTGTTTCAAACACCAGAAGAAGCCGCTCAACAAGCGGTTGATGCTGATGTTCATTGTGTGGGTGTAAGTAGCTTGGCTGCTGGCCATAAAACTTTAGTACCATTATTAGCTGAAGCATTGAAAAAACTTGGTCGAGAGTAAGTTGATTAATGTTTATTTGTTAACTGATTTTTACAAACATTCGTTTTTCAGAGATATCAAAATAATTGTCGGTGGAGTCATTCCACCACAGGATTATGATTTTCTTTACAAAGCAGGTGCTGCAGCTATATTCGGTCCTGGTTCACCAATTCCACATTGTGCAATAAAAACATTAGAAGTTATACAAGAATCTCGTAACAAAAATGATAAAAATGTTGCCGCTTCTAATTAACACATATAGATTCAATTATAATACTCATAAAAATTGTGTCGAGCTGCATTAATATTTTTTTTTATAAAATGAAATAATTTGTTTAATAATAATTTTAAAATTAAAAGAAATAAAAACTACATAATTTTTTGCTGTTGGATATTTGAGATTTAATCGAAAAAAAGAAGGAGAGTTTTTCGTTTGTTTTGTATCATTTGAATAAAGAAATAAAATTTTCGAATTAAGAATCATCCAAAAGAATAAATAGAACACCATCACAATTATACAAATTAGTTTTTTTTCATAGAGCAGAATCTAATTTCTTCATTTTTTTCAACCGAATGTTTCGGCCCAATATTGAATTTCTATAGACGAAATTAAAAAATAATCATCTTATTTCATTTATCATCATCATTTTAGGCAAAAAAAAGAAATCAAAGTAAAATGACAAAACACGGAACGTTAACATGCATTAACAATTTTTTTTCTTTAAATTGAAACAATCATTACGTACCGCGCTATAAGATAAAAATAATTATAAATAATGATGATAATGTTGACACAAGATAGTGTATAATTAGAAAGATTGCATAGAATCAGGTGGAATATAGGAAAAAATATTGTAACCAATATTAATGCAAAATGTATGATCGAAAATATTACAATTTTACAAAAAAAAACTTCATTCTAAATGCTCGCGTGATAGAATGATGGAAATTCATTTTTTCATCAAAAGTAAATGAGAAAGGAAGCAAAACAATTTGAAACAAAAAAAAACCTAAATATAGTATATTCTTTATGCCAACGGATTTTTCCATAATCACTTCAATTGCAAATTGTTGGGACGGTAAGCAACGGGATTGGGTCCACCACCACCACGAATCGGTTTCACTGTTGAATTTTAGATTTACAATAATTTAAATCAATCTAATTGAAAATCAAAAACAAACCTATTTGAGCGACATGTCCTCTTCGTGCTAAATTCTTTTGTCGAACGGCTTCTTTAATTCGATCAACTTCATGTTGATAACGTTTTCGATCTTTCATAGCCGATTCTTTAGCTTCTTTTAAGGCAGCTTCCAATGTTTTTACACGTTCCATTGTCGTACGTAATCGTTTTTCCAATTTTGGAAGCTCACACCTCAATTCAGCGTTGTCTCGTACGAGCTAAATAATAAAAAATGTTCATGAAAAATGGTGAATGAAAATTGACAAAAAGGAATAAGTACCTGTTTATGAACTTTAGTCAATTGTTCAAGATTGTTTTCGAGGAAGGCGATTTTCTGTTTCTGGGCTAATGATCCGCCAGAATTTGAAGAATCATCTTGCTCCTCTCCAATCGAGATCTTTTTGAACCGATTCTTAATATCTTCGACAAATAATTTTCGAAGATTGAATAGGCTATTCAGCTCTTTGGCTACAGTTTCCTCTAGTCCTTTAAGATCTTGTTTGGCTTGTTCACATTTTTCATTCAACAAAGTCATTTCATGCAGTTTAGCACTCTTGTCATTTTCTTCGGCTTTGAGCTTATCATAATCTTGTTGTAATCGTTCGAGAGCAAGAGTCATTTTTTGATTCAAATCTTTGTACTGGTCGACCATTGATTGACGTTCGGCAATCTCATCACGAAGACTGGCCAATTGTTTTTGATGATTTTCTCTATGCTTTTCAATTTGCTGTTCAAGAGCATTTTTCATTTGCTCGACAGAATCTTTTTCCTTTTCTTTTTCTTTCGATGTAACCCGATGCATTTCTTCGGCTGCTTTCAATTTAGCACATTCTTCATTTAGCTGATCAACAGTTTCTTCCAGAACACGTAATTTTTTATCAGCCTCTTTAATCGTTTCTTGTAACGAATTCATCTTGGCCTCGTATTGGCTTATAAGTAATCGACGTTCTTGTAGCTCCTTTTCATATGATTCAATCTTTTTATTACAAGATGATTGGTATGTTTCAAGATGAGCAGTTCGAGTGGTAAGTGCTTTGACTTCGCTTTTCATTTTGCTTATGAACAATCGAGCAACTGTAAACTCATCATCCAATTTGCTTGCATCATTAGATATTTTAAGTTCACCGATAAAACTTGCATTTTGATTAGAGCCCAGAACGATTCCAACTTCACTGAGATCTTTCATTAGATTTGTGACCATCTCGACATATCGTCGTTTCTGGTGATTCATCTGTTCTTTTATTTGTTGCAATTCCGATTCTTGACCATTTACTAATGAAGATTTTTGAGTCAATTCTTCGCTTAACATTTCGAATTCTCGGTTCTTTGTTTCGAACTCTAGTGATTTTTGATCATAATTAACAGCAAGCTCTTCGAGAGCTTGTAATACTTCTTTAACTTCTTCTTTAAGAGATTCATTTTCTTGTTGAAGACGAGTAAGATCAGATTGTAGAGTATCATTATCACGTCTAGATGATGTGAATATTTCTTCCTGTTCGACAATTTGCTCTTTTAATTTTTCAATCTGTTGACTATATTTATCAATCTCATCATCTTTTTCATCAAGCTGAGCATAAAGTCGAGCTCGTTCTTCTTCGAATTTCATTCGCTCTTCGTTTGTTAATGGTTCATTAGTAGTAGCTATGAACATCGGAACATTAGTATTCATTGTTGGAGCGGAAGCAGCAGGCAAATTATGAACTGATTCTGATAGACTTAGTGTACTAGTATCAAGATCTCTAACCAATCCTGATTGTTCATCAGGTGGAACGGATTCGCCGCTTCGCCATCTTGTCAATTCCTGTTCACATCGTTGAAGTTGAGCACGAAGTTTGGTAACTTTTTCACGTTCACGTTCATAACGACGTTTCCATTCTTCGGCGGTCAATTCTTCATTCACTATGACAACATTCTTGATAGTTTTAGCTCGCCGACCAAATTCAAGTGTTGACTTTGTTTCCATTTCATTGAATGATGCCGGCGAACAACATATAATGATTGTAGTACGTGAATTACCACCGAGTGATTCTTGTAATATACGAGTAAGCTTACTATCACGATATGGAATATGAGATTTCTAGAAGGAATTTAAGAAATAGGAATTCAATGTGTTAATGAAATTGGAAGTTGATAATTACATTGCCATCCGCTAGGGCTGATATCACATTTCCAAGTGCTGAAAGCGATTTGTTAATATTTTTTGCTTCATCCAACACCATTCCTTCTGCACCAGTCTTGCTAACCTATTTTTGAAAAAAAGACCGTATTTCATCAGATTGAAGTTTATTATTTTTCAAACAAATCAAATTACAAACCTTTTCAGAACCAGCCAAATCGACAAGATATAATTTTCCGGTAAGTTTTTTCTGATTATCTTGATTTTCTTGTTTAACATTTATCAAGAATACCGAATGACTACGAGAAGAATGTTCATTCATATCTATAATAGATTCAAATTATTAAAAATTTATATCAAAAAATGAATAAACATTGTTTGAATACTAACTCGTCACGGCTATATGTCGATTTGATTTTCCTTCATCAATAACTTCCATTACTTCTTCCGGACATGTTACAAAACGTTCGGTTGCACCTTTGACAAATGTGCAACGATTTTTATCTTCATGTACCGATAGATTCACTTTGGACACTATTTTAAAAATATATGATTTAATTATTGATTTTTTAAATAAATTAAAAATATTGATCGCTTACCATCTAAAAGATCTCTAATTTTATCTAAATAAATTTCAAAATAAGAGACTTTGATGTGAAATTCAATTGCTTCATCAATAGAGTAGATATAATTGAATATATCATTCACGATACGTGGTATGATCCCCATATAATCAGGATCATTGAGTACGCCTTCCATCGTATGTGTTTTACCCGATGATGTTTGACCATAGGCAAAAATGGTACCATTATATCCACCAAGAACATCTTTGACAATAGCTTTTGCTGCTTCATTGTATACTTTTTCTTGACTTGCATTTGGTTTGAACACTTTATCGAACACATAAGTTTTGCCCTTCAAATATGAATTTAATAAATTTTTTTTCAAATAATTAACTTCATAATCAATTTAAAATTTAAATTTACATACCGATATAGTCAACCCTTCTTCACTGTTTGAAGGAAATTTTACAACAAATTTGCTACCAGATTTTTCTTCCGAATCATTTAACGGTCGAAAACGGCAGACAACCTTAATGTTACATTCAGATCCATCAGACATTTTGACTTTTTTTTTGTTACAGTTGGGTATCGTTGATTAAAAGGTTGAAAATATAAATTTGCCAAATAATTCTTTTCTTTGGACTTGAGTAAAAATAGAGGGAATCACTTGATTTCAGTTATCGGTGATAAATGTAGGCGAACCAAAAAAAAATATATCACGGTTGTTTAATAATGATTGAAAAAAAGACAAAGCTTTTCGTTGCTATTTGTTGATGAATCGTTGAACATTAATGATCGGAAAAATTATGAAAAGATCATCAAGAATATTGAGTAAAAGAAATGGATCAAAGATCAATCAATCTAAAATAAATGTTTTGTAATCACATTAAATTTTTTGATTTAATAAAAATAAAATGCAATAATTTTCTACCTAAAAAAAACTGAGGTGAGAAACAAAAAAAAATTGATTTAGTAAAGAAGCATTTATTTCAATCCGAGATAAAAACTTACCTAAATTTTATTGTCATAATAAAAAATAATTAGATCTTATCGAAACGGAGGTAAATGATAGAATGAAATTTTTTTTCTAAAAATAAAATAAAATAATAATAATCCTATGCTAATAATATTATATAATGTTGTATCACATAAAAATTTCCATTTGAATAATTGTTGATTGCATTATTTATCAATATGATGAAACAAAAAACAAATTCCCAAAAAAATTGATCAATGTTTTTGCTGTTGTTTTTTTTTAGATAGAAAATCGTTCAAAAACAATAAAATAAATTGATTCACTTGATCGAATTATTATCATCATTATCCATTAGGATTTTGTTTTCATCAAACGACATTGTCATAAAAGGCAATGTGATTCAAGACATACACGTACACATCACACTTTTAAAAAACAAACAAACAAACAAATTAACAGAAAAATGATTCAGGTCAGTGAAAATGGAATTAGTGAAACAAAAATGATTCCAAAACGTTTGATGATAATGATGTCGTCGACACCCACATCCACCGGGTGTTTGATGATGAATCACAAATATATTATTGTAAAAAAAGAAAAATTTGTCACCTTTTTTTGAAAATTTATTTTTGATTTTCAACAAAAAATGCTGATAATTTCTTTCTCTTTAAACATGTGTGTGAATGTAGAACCGATTATATTTTAAAGATAATCAAATGATTAGAAAAAGATACACCCACCCACACACTTTACACAAACAATGAATAATATTCCAAAGGGAAAAAAACAAGAATTTGTTGCAAGCGTGCTCAATCTTGTTGTTATTGTTGTTGTTGTTGTTGTGCTCAATTCGTTATAATCAACAATTCTTGAATTTCAACAAAATACGTCTTATAATGAAGAGAAAGTCAAAACAAAAACAAAACAAAACAAAAAAGAATTATTATTGTAAAATATAACCTGAAGAATATCTCATCATTGAATTTGTTTTGTTTTTTGTTTTCATAAAAGAATATCCAATATGAGTCAGGCGTAAAAAAGATGAATTATATTATTATGTGATTTTACATATAAATCAATGCGAAATAAAAATTGTAGAGAAAAAAAAGGGGTAAGTTAATGTGGGAGAGAAAATGAAGATTAAGGAGAGAGAAAGAGATGTCCGGTTGAATTGTGATTGGTTAATTTAGGTTGTTTTAATTTTTGTTTTTTTTAAGGTTTGGTGATTGGTGATGTCACGCCATGCATTCATCTAAATACATATCACACAAAACACAATAAGGGAGAGACATTAAAAAAAAGAGAAAAATGGAAAAAATAGAGAAAAAAAATGAGGGGAAGAATTTTTGGGGGAGGTGACTACAACTGAATAGCACTGTTGTTGATATACGTAATTTTCAACAAAAAAAAAACACCTAAAAACGTTATAGATTGCAGCAATCAATGGTATTGGTCACAATTGTTTACAAAGAATTGTTGAAAATTTATACTAGCAGCATGCATTTTAATGAATTAGGGCTGGAATAATTTTTAATATATTTTAATACTACTACTTTTTTTTGATTATTGTGACCAATTTATTTATCATTAATTGTGACTGTAACCTAAATAGAAAAAAAAACACACCCACAATTTGCACATTCATTCATGCATTCAAAACATTTTTCACGATTGCAACATAGCAATAATTCATTCATTTTTGAATATAAATATTGAAAAAAAGAGATTTCTTCGAATCAAATCAAATCAAATTAAAATTAAATTATTTTGTTTTGTTATCGATACAATTGGCTACAAAGAAATCGAAAATTGTTGAATAGAATCTAATGATTTTGGCAATGAAAGAAGGAAAAATATGAAAATAATAAAGCTATTATTAAATCATCATCATCACAGCTTTGTTCATAGGTATCGCTTATGGCTTAACCTTAATATCGTTTTTCAATATAATCATCATCATCATTATATTGATTGATTGATTATTTTTTTTACAGTTCACAGACTTATTATCATCATCGTTGAATAATCATTAATAGATAGTTTTTTTTCTCCTGAAAATTATCAACTATTCAAGCAACTAAACAAAAATAAAATATCTTTGACAATTTTCACACATTATAATATATCGTACAATTGTATACCGATATTTTTAAAATGGAAGATAAACGAAAAACAACACATGTCGAATGTGTTTTTATTAATAATAATGAAACTCTCATTACTTCGAATAATAATAATCAGGGTTCGATGTGTGATTATTTTTTTAAGGGTGAAAAACAAAAAATATTTATAAATATTTATTCCCTATACACTGCATATATACCAAGTATATAACAATGATGATAATGATGATCATGATCATAATCATCATCATCATTATTATTTATCATCGTAAGGTTTTGTATATCCATGGATGAACATAAACGAAGCGAACGAATGAAAAACTTGTTTTACTGGTCTGATATATGAAACACATTATGGCAAAAGAAAAAATCAACCAACCAACCAACCAGCCAACCCAATTCAATCCGTAAGCGATTACGGGTTTGATCTGGCCAATTTTGGATTTAAACAAAACAAAAAAAAATTTTGCCAATGCTACCATCTATCATTTGGATTATCAGGTTTTTCTCCCGAATATATGTTTCGGACCGAAAAAAAACTGATTTTTTCCATTTCGCTTTTCACTTATAAAGATTGAATATCTGCTTGAAAGGGGCGGTAGATGAAGCTTGTCTGCACACAACAACAAGACAACATTTGACGTTTCGGTTATTGCTGATGATGATGATGATTTTTGCTTATTTTTTTTCGGAAAATCAATATTTTTTGTCAATCATTTTATCATTGTTCTTGATATTAAACAACCTATTAAACTGAAAACACAATTATTTAATTAGTTTTCAATATTGTTTGTGATTTTATCCTTTTTTTTGTCTATCTTGACCAGAATGATGTGATATGATTTATGATTTCAAACACAAAAATGAAAATCTTTACCCGATCCAAATTGATTATTTTGTCACAAATAATGTCGACAGAATATGGATTATCATCAACGAAGATGACGATGATGCCAATGTTGATGGCATTAAATCAAGCTCAATAAAATAATGTAGTCATTGTTTTTGTTTAAATAAAAAAAAAATCGATCACAAACATATCTCAGCAGCTAAAAATTTAAAATATTTGTAACGAGAGAAAAAAAAATCACATTGTAAATATTGTATTATTGCCAATATTGACCAGGTAGGTCATCATATTATATTTGATTTTCAATTGCGAAACAACAAAAAAAAACACACAGGTTCAAATTGATGATGAATCATTTAATCCGGATTATTATCATTATTAATATTGTGTTCCTGGTGTGACATCATCAAAAAATAAAAATAAAAATCCTATCATATATCGAAAACAGTATATTCGATATGATTCGAATGTCAAATCATTTTGTAATTAGCGAATAATTTCGATTGTAAAATAAATCAAAAATATAAATTCTCAACATTTTAACGGAATTTATTATCATCATTAGTTTAGTTATTTAGTTTTTTTTTCATGTCACTAAATTTTCATTTACTGTTTGTTTATTATTCAATAAATTTGCAGGTGCACGCATAAATGTTCATTCCAATCTATTATCCATAAAAATACATTATTATGTTTAAACATTCAAAACATAATGAAAACCCGTGTGTGTTTCATGCATATTTGAAAACAAAACAAAAAAAACAACAATACTTATTAGTCTGTTTAATTATTTGCCTTTGTCGACTCTATACTAATGAACTGTTGTTTAGAAAAAAAAATTCAATTTTTTTTTATCCATCATTATCCGGATCACCGATATTTTATATGTTTGACATTTGTGTTCTTGTTTTTCTTTTCATTGACATTTCACATTCAATATTTTTTTTTGTTGTCTCTTGATCTAGATTTTTTGTTGTTTAGCTTGGTGCTTTCCTTTTATTTTACTTTTTTTCGTCGGATAACAAACGCTTAAACACACACTTACACCGGCATTTATCTTCAATATAATCCATCCTTATCTTGGAATTTTTGTTTGTTTGTTAAAAAAAAAATATATAAAAATATCCATTTTCCAGTCTGTTAATCATTTTTTTTGTTGTTGTTGTTATTGCTAAAATAAATTCCATTTCGAATTCAATTAATTGGCTTTAATCGATTGAAAATGATGTGCGATACTAACCTTTTGAATATTTTTTAAATACAAAATATCAAATGATACTTGTAAACTTTTTTTATTTATCAAATAGCAACAACTGATGAAATGAGTTTAAAAACATATTTATGATTTTGTTTTTCATTTTTTTAAAAAAAATATATATTAATAAATGTAAAATTGTGATCTATATAGTTCATTATTGGTGATATATTGGTGGTTGCTAAGTTCTGACAATAATAATACGATTTTTTTTTCCATTCCATTATCGTTTCTATAATCCTCATTATCACCATCATCATCAACACGACAACGAAAATGGTCGCCATTGTGTGATGAACATATTTTCTACTTATTTTAATGATTATATTGATCATTTCATTTTTATTTGTCTCTATGTGATTGCCATTTCCTGTTGACTACGTCAATTTTGAAATTTGTTTTTTTTAACAACAAAATCAGTAAAAATTGTTTTGTTTTGATCGATCCGGATTTACGGTGAATATTGATTCGGTTTGAGTGTGAGTGTTTTTGTGGAAGGAATTGAAAGAATAATGAACATTTTGTGTTATTATAGAATCGAATATTCGAATATCATGTTGTTTGTGTGCCATTGTTGTGTATAAATTGTTCTATTTTTTTTAAAAATCAAAATCGTTTTCAATTATTTTCTAATTTTTCTTTTTTATGTTTAAATTTTTTTTCATTTACCTTTCAAAAAAAGGTCTATTAAACTAATGTCGTCATTGTCGCAAAAAAATTATCTTTATCAACCATTAAATACGAATAATACAATGAATAATGGTTCATCATCATCATCATCATCCCATAAGATATCGAAAAATTTTATGATTGCCCTATTGATGGGCATGACATTTGGTTTCAGTTTTGCCTACCTGTTGATTAGTGTTGTTAATTGGAATTCACTGAAAGGAATTAGTTTTCTACCAAATAGACAATCAGAATTAGATGAACATTATTATAATCATGATAATCATCATCATGATTCTGATTTAGATCCACATCATCATGGACAATTAGATTCGATTAAGGGCCCTAAACTACCTGGTATCATTTCATGATTTAGAGGAAATATTTCATAAAGGTGAATTGATATTTATTTTATAATTATAATGAGTAATTTTTGTTTCTTTTCTCATAATAGATGAAGATATAGTTGCTCGTCATTTAGCAAAAACCGTACGTGTTTTATGTTGGGTGATGACTGCACCGAAAAATCATCAAGCAAAAGCCAAACATGTGAAAGAAACATGGGGAAAACGTTGTAACAAATTAATATTCATTAGCTCAGAAGAAGATAAATCGTTACCTGCAATTAAATTAGATGTTCCGGAAGGTAGAGATCATCTATGGGCAAAAACAGTTGGCGGATTTAATTATTCTTATCATCATTATCTAAATGATGCCGATTGGTTTATGAAAGCTGATGATGACACATATGTGATTTTAGAAAATCTTAGATATTTCCTTTCAACTCATAATCCTGCGGAACCTATTTATTTTGGTTGTAAATTTAAACCATTTGTTAGTCAAGGTTATATGAGTGGTGGCGCTGGTTATGTTCTTAGTAAAGAAGCTTTGAAAAGATTCGTCGAAATTGGTTTGCCCAAGGATCATCCGGATAAATGTCCTGATAAAGAAGAAGGTGGTGCTGAAGATGTTGATATGGGCTCATGTCTTGAAGCATTAAATGTAACGGCCGGTGATTCAAGAGATACATTAGGTCGTGGTAGATTCTTTCCATTTGTACCAGAACATCATGTCGTACCCGGTCATGTGGATCGAAATTTTTGGTATTGGAAATATATTTATTACCCATCACAAGAGGTAAAGCATTTTTTTTGTAAGAAATCCTATTAATATTCATTTCAATTTAAAAACAGGGCCTAGGATGTTGCAGTGATACAGCCATATCATTTCATTATGTTAGTCCCAATATGATGTATGTTCTGGAATATTTAATATATCATCTTCGACCATATGGTATTTCAAGTTATGTTCGTCCGCAAGATCAAAAATTACTTGAATATCATCATCAACAACAAGAACCGCAAACACAAATCATTCCAAACGAAAAAATCATCAAAAGTAAAGATGATAATAGTATAAATATCAAAAGAAATGAAAGTCTAAAATTGACAAATTGAAATTTTTTTGAACAAAGATCTCTTATTACACCGAATTCGAATAGTGAATCAGGATATTTCAAACTGTTGTGAAAAAAGTTTGAGAAATGCTGCTTTCATTATCGTCGACAGAATCAAGTGATTTTCATCCTTGTGATCGTTATATTGAAACAAAACATTCCTTTAAATTAAATTTTAAAAATACGATAAAATGTATCCAAACAGCCAATCTGATTTTCTAGTCGTTTTTTTTGTCTTGTTTACCCTTCAAAATAGAAAATTCATATCCGTATTTTTAAATAATTCATATCTGATTTGTAAAAGTAATTTTTTTATTTAGTTGAAACGAGAAAATATATATTATAATAAAATTGAAAAAAATTTTCACTTTTTCTATTAAAAAAAGCATTTACTTACCCAATCGATTGTCAATTGAATGACATATCAAAAATATTCAAATTCTTTGAATTTGAACTTACCCAACAATTTATAATATTCATTCATTGAATAAAATATTCATTTGGCTTCAACATCATCATGCATTCGAAAACAAAACATTTGTTATTGAACAGATTTTCTTGAATTCTACCGAAGACAGTTCTTCACCAAACATCATTGGATTAGATCGGTGAATCTTAGTAATATTATTACGATAAAACTTCATAAACTTCAATCAAATAAATGATTTTTGAATTGTTTTACTTTTCGGTTTTGTTCTTGTTCTGATTTGGTTGAAAAAATTAATTCGCTGACGATTCAATCATTGATCATTAATTCAATGCGCTAACTTTTTGTTTTTGAATTATTGTTTCTTTTCTGGTCAGAATCTTGCTAATTCGTTTTTTCTTTTTAAATGTTTGATTTCATTTCTAGCCGATTAAACTTGCCCGAAAGAACTTTTTTCCGTTGCTACTTGATTTTTTTTCATAATTCAAACGCTTGAGTATCATTTTTTGTTTTTGCTCTTTTTTGTTTTTCTTCAAATCATCATCATCAATTTAATCAAAATTACAAACAATAATTTTCATTCAATATGGATTTTTTCTTCTGAATCCTTTTTTTTGTTTATGGAAAGGAAAAAAAGAAATTTTTTTAATATTTTAATTGTTTAGCATAAAATTAATTAGTAATTTATGAATTTTTTTTCTTTGTGATGAAAAATAATAATGAATTATTTGGTGACAAAACGAACGAAACAAAAAAATGTATTTCGTGTATAAAATTTTTGTGTTTGGATTATTCTTGTAACGAAAAAAAATTAGCAATAAAGAGAATCACGAGTGTGTTATTAGGATAATATCAACAAGGTGAATTTTTGTTGTGGTTGTTGTTGTAATAAAGAATATAAAGTGTCAAATTATCGAAAGTGGAATAGACAAATTGAAAAAAAACTGAGTAGAGAAATATAGGGTAATATTCATCATTAAATGATTGATTGACATTGTTACTACACAAAATCAATGATGAAAATTGAATAATAACTCAATGTTTTCAATATTGTTGATTCCTGGAAGAAATTCCTGCCAAAAAATAAGCCCGCACACATAAACACACACATGTTAGATATCATCATTTTGTCATTAGAATTTTTTTTATGGATTTCGTTATATAAGTGTGTGTGTGTGTGTGTGTGTTTAAGTTTGAAAATATTGATCAATATCGACTTTGATAATGATATTTGGCGCCTAATGGAAAAGAATCAAATCATGAAATTAAATGTTTGATTAGAATGAGAAAAAAAATTTCGCTATTAATCAGATGCAAAAAGGTTAAACTTTCGAAAATTGATTGAAATCGTTTTTTTTTGTTGTGATTTTTATGTTTTTAATGTAAAGAAATCGATTGTGCTGGTTTATTTCTATAGATTTCGATTTTTAATAAAATGGTAGAATCGGTAAGAATTACCGATTATTTGTATTGAATGATATTTCAAGCATAGCTTGACATAAAAACTCTGCCTGTACGTTTAAATGGATACTTACGAGGGGAAAATGAACGTGAACGAGATCTTGAAAATCTAGCCGATGAAGATGTATGTCCCCCTCGTCTACCTCTTGATGATGAATATGAACGATAGGGTGATGGTGAACGGCGACGATGATGATCACTACTACTATGACCACCGCCACCACCAAATCCGCTACCGTGTCCAGATGAATTTCGATATCCACGATTATAGCTACTTCCACCTCGATCACCACCACCACCGCCGCCGCTACTTCGATAACGAGGACTTTGAAAATTAGCGAAAAGAAAGATAATTTAAACAATTTAGCATAATCCGAAATACGAATGAATAATCCAGATTTGAGCTATAATTTTAAACTTACTGTGTTGGTTTGCCCATATAAATTCCAGGAGTTGGTGTATGAGCCCGTTGAGTTATAGAAAAATCAACACGTATTTTACGACCATCAATTTCCATGCCATTACAACGATCTTTAGCCTGTTGAATATTATGAAATTAAAAAAAAATATATTTGATTTATCAATTTGAAAGAAAAAATTTATCGTTTTACCTCGACGGCATGAGTTCCTTTTTCAAAATAAATAAAAGCAAAACCACG
Organism: Dermatophagoides pteronyssinus; assembly: GCF_027571235.1. Taxonomy (NCBI): domain Eukaryota; kingdom Metazoa; phylum Arthropoda; class Arachnida; order Sarcoptiformes; family Pyroglyphidae; genus Dermatophagoides; species Dermatophagoides pteronyssinus. The sequence continues at coordinate 1,964,072 of NW_027461533.1, read as the reverse complement.
AGAACGTCCTGTTTGTGCATCGTAAACGATTTGTACGTCTTCAATTGGACCATATTTTGAAAAAACATCTTTAAGATCACGCTCTTGGGTATAGATTGAAAGGCCGAAAATTCCTAAACAACGACCGGAAGGTGGGTCTTCACGATTTCCAACATGTCGTCGTCTAGATGACATTGGTGAACGAGATCGTTTCGTACGACGACTTGAAGAATCTGGCGAATGTCGGGAACTACTTTTAACAAAAGAAAAAAATAGGTCTAAGAAAAAAATACACTCGAAACAATTCTTACTATTTGCGACTTTTTGAACGTGATCCACTTCTTGAACGACTTTTACGATAACGTCTAGCATTGCTGCGACTTCTATAATTTTTTTTTCAACAAACAAAAAGATTTAATGAAAAAGAAAATAATGATGAAATTTCATTATACCTTGAGCGTGATCGACCAGCTGGCCTTGGTGAATGTCCATTAGCTGAACGATGTGATTCTAATTCGGAATCTTGTGGTGAACCTGAACGATCATCATGTTGATCATCAACATCTGGTGAACCACCATTATCCATTTGTTCGGGTGAATCCTATAAACAATAATGATGAAATAACAATTTTCAAATCGATAATCAAAACATACTTCACGATCACTCATTTTTAATAAAATCAAAAATTGATAATCAAAATAACCGAGAAAACAATTGGATCAGTGTAAAAAAAAATTCTGACGCAATTACAAAAATTTAGTTCGAATTCAAATTGAAATTGTTTTTTTTTGTGTTTCAAAATCCTAAAAAAAAAGAAAGACAGAACAACGTGCTTTGTATATATACCAGACATAAATACACAACACACAATGGCGCGTTCATGGCCTTGCAAATGGTTGCTCTTCATTTGCAATGCTGCAAGGGTGTTGTTGTTGTTGTTCGATTCATGTGGATATGTTTGGATTCTGTTTTCACTACCATCTATTAGTCAATGTTTGAATTAAAGAAGTAATAATATTTCTTTGAAAATTCAAAATTTTTTTTACACGGGAAATATTACGACGATGTAATCGAATCGAATCTACTCTTAAAAATTTCAAGATTTTGAAATTGTTTTTTGTTTCTTTTTTCGAATCAAACAAACGTATAGATATAACCTCGAATTGTCGCCTACACAAACAGATAACAAGAATAACTAACAAAAAATAAAATAAAATCGTGTATGCATTTAATAAACATTCAATACATTTTCATTGAACTTGAAATTATTTTTTGGTTTGGTTTGGCTTGGTCACGATTTCAATTGTACGGTACGTAATATATATTTGTCGTTTGATGAATTGAATTGCATTCATGAGGATCTTCGATATACCATAAATCGATCGAATCATCCATAATCAATTCTAATCCACGTGACATATAAATGAATAATGTTTGGTGATAGTGTGGGTGTTTATACATTTTTTTGTTTTTGTTTTGACGATTCAGTTGTCGATTATTGTTATCATCATCATCAATTATTATTGTTGTTGTTGTTATAGATAGTAATAGACATAAACAATAATTATATTAAAAAGACAAAATTATGATGGACAACAACAAATACAAAAAACAAAACAAAACTTAAACATCTGTCCATTTTGATCATCATCATCTATAATGTAACAACAACAACAACAACGATAAATTCGAATGGAACGAATCATCATCATTATCGAAAAAATTTTTCAAAAAAAAAAAAATTGATCTTGAAGAAAAAAACAACAAGAAATATTAATAATTTTTCGTTGAAAATAATGATGGCCTTATAATGATGATTATTCTTCCAATTCACATATCGCAAACACTGTTTATAATGTGATTCGAATTCGAATGTTTTGTTTTACAATTTGTCTCTTTTTTTTTGTTTTGGCTGTCATTTTGGAACAATAACATTAATAGCAACAAAACTAAAATTAGCAATTTGAGACACACAAACATAAACAATAAATGGATGTTTATGGAAACATAAAATTCAAGTGATATACAAAGAAAGAAAGTAAAAGATTGAGGAAACTTATCATTTATATTTTAAAGACAAGTAGAGATAATCGATTTAACATCGTGACTAATGAGAGTGGTGGACACATCCAAAACATTTTATGAAATAAAAAACAATTATAATGAAAGTGTTTTTTTGTTTTGTTTTGTTTTGTTCACAAAAATTCCATAAAAAAACATATCAAAAAGAATGGTTGGATGGAAAAAACCTTTTTTTTCGAACGATTCTTTTCTATATTAATGTTTTCTTCCTATTTAAACCGTGAAACATTATATTTAGATATATGATTAAACCCATTTTTTTCATTTTTTGATATATAATTTTCTGGTATATAAACGTATGATAATTTTAGATTTAACTTTTTCTTTCCATTGTCATTCACAATTGCTACCAAAACGAATAAGTTTAAATTGGCTACCATAGCCAAACGAAGTGGTAGCTTACCTCCACCACAATCAGGTCGTATGTTAAATAATCATCGAACTAATGTAATCTGTTCGACAACAACAACAACATCATCATTATCACCATTAAATTCATCATTAAATACAACAAAATCATCATCATCATCCGCATCAACATCAGCATCAACGGGTAATCTATTACAACATACACGGCAAGCTTGCTATAAAATGTCATATGTATTGATATCGACCGATGATTTTCATCGTGGTCCAACACGAATATCAACAATCGATCCATATTTACATGAAAAAGTTCCATTCACTGTTATTAAAGATAGTCTATATTTTCAGGTAAAAAAAATGGAATAAAATCATTTTTAAATCAATAATTTTTTCCCTTAATTAATTTATGATAATTTAATTATCACATTGTCAATAATAGGCTGAACCACAATATGATCCACATGGACGATATTGGAAATTTCGTGTTGAAGATGCACCTGTACGTGTATTGAATAAACTATTGGATCTTGGCTATAAAGTATTAACTGGTACAAGTCTATCCAGCACATATGAACATAATAAACAACCTGGACATGCATGGACATTATTCCGTGATCCAAATGTACGATATTCAATAATGCATACCAAATAACAATAATCATTATCATTGAAAACAAAATCATATCCAACCTTATATCACTGAAACAAAAACAAAAAAACAACAACAAAATTCATTCATTTGAAAAAAAATCATTTAAAATTTATTAATGAAAATTTCCTTGATTTTACCGGATTTATTTCACACGGACACCGCCACACACATACTTTCACACTCGAAAAAAATAAGGAAATAAAAATTTCGTATTTTTCCCTCCCTTTTCATCAATCCATTCATTCATTCATTCATATGATTATTTAATCTTATAAACGATGTTTACGGGATTAAAATTAAAACTTTATTCAATTTCCCCATTTCTGAATGATTATCTCATCGAATGTTTACTTTTTTTTTCGTCGTTGTCTTATGTGTGTTCAAAAACCGATTCGAAATCCGTAAATTTGACTCCACCTGTTTTTTTTGCCTCGTTTACTTTGGAATTGTTTTGTTGTTGTTTTTTCGGATGTTTTGATTATTTTTAGATCTGTATCATTCTTTTTTTTTATATTTAGAAAAAATCATCATCATCATCAACAGCATACTGAAACAAGTTTTGAAAAAAAAAACAAAACTGTATGGTATTTTATTTCTTTAAAATTTCGTTGAGAAGAGTGTGTGTGTGTCCGGTAATTTTCTTTTCTTTTTTATTTTAAATAATAATCCACAATAATAAAAAAGCTTCACTTTACATCCCGATTCGGAAATGTTTGCCCATTTCATAATGTTTGTTGCAAAATAACAAAAGATATAAATGAAGTGAGCATTATGTTGATCATGTTCATTCATTATTTCATGAAACGGTGAAAACTTTCGGTTATACTTTCACTATCGTTCTTTGTTTTGTTTTTTTGTTCAACAAGAAAAAGAAAAAAGTTTTTTATTTTAAAATTCTGTTAAAAATTTATCAAAATTTATTGTCATGTTATCGAAAACATTTGCACATCAAAAATTTTTAATAATTAAAATTTTTCTGACAACAATCATTATATTTGAATTTGTCATAATTTCTCATCAGACATTTGTACCAAAAGGTATGATTTTTTAAAAAAAAATAAATTATTCATTTTGAATAATAATAATTTTTATTTTTCCAACATAATCAACTAACAAACAAAAGGTCGAAAATGTCGTCTACAAGAGATGCATTGTGATATTATGCATCCGGAAAAACAATGTTGTCCTGGAACTAGTTGTGGTGTACGGAAAATTAACAATAATCTTGTTAATGTTTGTATGATGTGTCTTGATATTGGTGAATCATGTGGAAATGATTCAAAAACATCCTGTTGTCGTGGTCTACGTTGTCAGAAGATTACTGAATTATCAAGTGCTTGTATTCCGATTGCTAATTTTAAATTCTATCCCGATTATGAAACCGATTTTAATAATGATAGACAACGTGATAATAATTCTCCACAACCAATTTCTCTTGCATCATTATTGATGTTAAGAGGATAGATTTTAATTGGATTTTTTTTTTTTTGTTGTACATAATTTTTAACCCATAGAATAATTTTGGTTTTATAAGAAAAAAAATCAATTCCATTCAATAAAGTTTTAAAACGATTATTATGCGGAAGTTTCAATTGAAATTTCATTAGCTACTTTTTTTTTCTTCATTTCAAATATAATCGTATTGAAGACGGGCGCGCGCGCCATCATTTGATGATAACTTTTGATTTAAAGATTCAACGAAATGTAGAAGTAGTATTTAAACAAACTGGATACTTTATTTCTTGTTGTTTAATGCTACTACCATTTGGTGGATCTGAAAGATAATTCATTTTATTTACGAGAGAGAAAAGGGAGAAAGGAAGAAAAAAAATTATTATTACAAGAGATAAATATAATTATAACGCAGGCGTCGTTTTGTCGAATGTCATCGAATTCTATAGAAATTATATCCAATCCAATGGCGTATATTGTGTATGATCTCAATGTAACAAAAAAATAAAGGTATAGCTTTCTGTTTTGTTTTCTTGTTGTCCTTTTCGTCGTAATAATAAATAAGATTTTTGTTTGTTTATTTGTTTTAATTTTGTTGTTGTTGCTGTTGTTAATCATTAATGATAATGATTCTCTCTCGATAATCCTGGCAGCAGTTTAAGTTGTTTTTCTTTTTTTCTTTTCACAATTTTTATTTTTCAATTTCGCTGCTATAATCATTAGATAAACAAATAGGTTTAGATAGATTACCCCAAAGCAAAAAAAATAACAACAAAAACGATTTTTCTTTCAAAACATTTGAAAATTCTATCATTTTCTCTGGTCCAAAAGGTTTGAAATTTTTTTTAAATACGATGTTGATACATTTAGTTATAGCTTGACCTTGTTTCCGTTTTTTAAAAAAAATTGATTATAGCAATCAATGTGATCCAATGAATCGTGATTCAGATGCCAAATTCAATAATAACCAACATCATCATCAGCAACGATATATAATCTTATCATATAGAAATCGATCATTGAAAAGAGATTTAAAATCCTTTCATAATTCGAATACTTCAATATCGAAAAATGAAGAATACAATGATAATCAATCGAATATAATTGATTGGAAAAATATACCATTGGTGATATTATACAAAATATTTGCCTATCTTTCATCAAACGAACGTTTACAAGCATCTTCAACTTGTAATTCATGGCGAAATGTTATCTATCATTCAACATTATGGCCACAAAAACATTTAAAAGTCAATCTTTGTCCGCACAAATTTGTGTTGAGCGAAAATGAACAACAGCATCAAAGCCAACAACAACAACAACAACGACAGCAACAACAATCTCTATCATATGGATTTAATACATTTCGACTGCAAGATTCATACCTTTATCAACAACATATTAATAATCTAACCTACATGAAATTAAGTAATGATAATTTAAATAATCGTAAACCAAATCGAAAAAATTTCAATGAACAGCTAAAATTATTCATACAAAAATGTTCACGTTTTTTGAATGGCATTACATTTTATTTCGATCCAAATTCGTCACATAACGTATTAGATTTGATCAAGATAATCAAATTTTTATCTGAAAATGAAGTTGCTATATATGAATTGAATGATAATCGTCAGAATTTTTATGCCAATTGTCGTAATCTTAAATATTTTTCAATTATTCCTGTGACTACATTAGTACGGTGCGCTTCCGATCAACGTTTTATGTCACTTTATTCTGGTCTGACTGAAGCAATTCGTTTTCTATTTTCCAAATGTAATCAATTGGAACATGTATCGTTTGGTGATTTACATGAACTTATTCATTCAAGTGATGCTTTTTTAGCACAATTTTTTAAAACTGGTGTACATCAAAAATTACAATGTCTACATTTAAGTTCAATCAAAGGCGATATTGTTCGATATATGCCGCAACAAATCACAATGCTTGAACATCTTGAAAAATTCCATTCATTAAATCATTTATCATTAGATTTTGATGTGCTCAATACAAAAGTAATCAGTATTTTAAGCAAACTTGATACACTTCAATCATTATCAATCAACGTACATCGTTTTAATCGTAATCATCCTGGTATCTCGTCATCAGCCTGGTCACGAATCGTGACAATTCTGCCAAATCTAAGTGTGAATCTCAATCTGTTGCATACTGAGAGCAATAATTTTCAAATTATCATCGATTCATTATTGAATACCGAAATGCCTCTCAAACATTTTAAAGCATATTATCTTGAATTTAAGGATGAAAATTCATCGACAATACTTTGTAATATGCTTGAAATACTTAGTCGAGCTCAAATGAATACTCTTGAATCGTTGACATTGATCGATCATTTGAATAGTCCTAAAAATCATTTAAAAGTTGTTACACCAAACGTTTTAATCATGCTTTGTTGGCGTTGCCGAAATCTTAACAATCTTACTGTCATTGGTTATGAAACAACCGATAGAGATATTATTGCAATGGCTCGATTGCGTGGTGGATCTCTTCATTCTTTTCATTTTCCTTCTTGTTGTATACAGTTGAGCGAAATATTCACTAAATATAATTATAATTCATCGATTTTTAATGAATCTTTCACCAATTTTGATTTGGCTAATCCATATGCACAACGCAGTTTTCGTAATGCTGTTTCAATACCATTAAAACGTAATTGGCAACCAATACCTACTAATAAAATACCAGAAGTAATAGTCACCGGATTTCTTCCGCAAACAACTTATCATCGAACAATTTTAGAACAGAAAAATAGTCATTGTATTCATTGATCTTTTATATTTTTCTTGCTCGTCATTCTAATCATCAAATTAATTCATAATTATAACATCTTGTAGGAAATTACAAACGAGTACTGTGATCAAGAACAAAAAAAAATCATCCTTTGAGAAATAGTGAGAAAAAAACAATGTAAATTATCTCATAGGAACAAAAACTTAAATTCCTGATGAGTATTCCAGTGGCCATCTTTATAATCTGAATTTCAAAAAAAAGCAAAATTTCGAAACTTAATTCATTTGATCCGAAAATGAAAGCAAATCATAATATATTATAAATAAATAATAATGAAACATCATCTGTGATATCAAAGTTGCCGCTGAACCAACAAAATTACGGCAATAAAAACAATTGTCAAACAAAATATCTTTAACCAACCAAATAACAATGTCGATTGCCTTTGATTTTCGTGGCTACATCATTCAAATACTAATACGATTTAAAAAAAAACTTATCAATCAGCAATCAAATCTTAGATTTTCATCATCAATTAACATTGAAAATTATCCATCATCATCATTATTATGAATCAATTATTTTAAATTCTTATCAACGAAATTAATAATTATAACCATCATCACTAACTATTACCTTGATATATCTGACACACATTCCTTCATACGATAAACAATGACGTAACGAAATCATTTCATTAAATAAAATTTTAAAATAAACCAACCGACTCGATTGTGATCTTCGACATACAACAACACAAAAATTCAATTTAATTCACATTTCACAACGAAAGGAAAAGAAAAATTCAGTTCATCCCAGATATTTGATTAATTATCATCATTATGAAGTCCATTTTTTTTCTTATTGAAATCTGAATCTCAAGCCTAGTTTTTTTTAACCACTTTTGTTGTTCAATAAATTATAAAATCATAATTTTTTCTTTCATCCACACACCCCTTCAGCAAGCACAATTGAAAAATAATTTCGAAACAAACAATTAAATACAAAGTGATTGTATTTCAAACGAAACATATTGTTTAATCGTTGCGAAACGAAAAAAAAATATATTTGAAATCACAAAAATTCATCTAACATACGAACTGTGATAAGAAAAAAACAACTGATAATTAAATAAATGGATAAACATCATCATCATCATTTTATTTTAGAAAATAATTGTAAATGATGACAAATTCTCAAGATAATTTTCAAAAAAAAAATCACTGAAAAATAATCTTTTTCCAATTTTTAGAGCTTGTAATAATGTATATCGAAGATACTCAAAAAAGTCAACACAAAATATAGAAAAAGAGAAATAAGTCACAATTTTCATATTTTTTCTGAATGATGAACAAAAAATTGTCAAATTTGCAACGTTCTTTCTTGCTTCAATTTCCAACTCAAAAATCAATCAATCAATCAATCAATTATCGTTGATATTTTGTTACCTCTAATTTTTTTTCAAAAAAAAGTCAACATTTTTATTGGTTCCACCAAATCAAAACTACCAAAAAAACAAACAAACAAACATACAAATGCATATCTCTTTTCCTTGTCCCATCAATGCGATACAAATGTCATTCAAATGTTATTCATTATGAATATTGTTGTTATTATTATTGTTATAAAATTCTAAATGTGAATGAAACTATCACTACCATATAAAATGATAATTCACAACACCTAAATCTAATTGAATTAACAAAGAAAAATACGTGGCCAATATGACCATAATGAAGTGAAATGAATGGTCAAATATTTTTTTTCTGAAAAAATGGCATTAATTTTTTAATTTTTCAAATCTATCATCGTACAATAGTAAATTACTTTACTTTTCCTGTTTGATTTTCCGTTTACTAATTTAAATTGATAAAACTTTTTTTCAAAATTATTACAATTGTCTTATTAGTTCAAATAAAAAAAACAGAAAATAAAGAAATTCTTTTTTAGTTTTATTCAATAAATTGTTCATTTTTTTTTGTTGTTGTAAATTTTATAATTCATCTTTTCTAATATTCATTGTGTTTAATGAACGAAAAGCGTACACAATATTCAAATGACTTTTTAGAATATTTTTTTTTGTTTGGGATAATTTTCTATTCATCAGGTTACGAATTCGTTCAAATTCACTTTCAATAAATATATCTCCACGTTCAAGAATTCGTTTCATTATTTTAACATAAATTTTTGCCGATTCTTTTTTATTATCATTCATACCATTCACCTGTTTTTCGGTCTCTTTCAATATTTTTTTACGTTTTTCAGGTGATTTATCCGTAATAAAATCTTTGACAAGATTTTCCAACTCTGGAATATAAGAATCTAATTGTAATGATAATCCAGGAACATTGGTTCGAATAAAATCACGTAATGAATATGAATCGAATTTTTTTTCATTAAAACGTATTTGATTTTCGAAATTATTCTGTCGATACAGAAATATGACAGGCATATCTTCATGACTAGTAATATTATACTGTTTGGCTAGTTTTTCTTCTTCTGCCAATTCACCATCATTACCTGGATATGGTATGACAAGATGTCCAACGAATATATCCATACTGGAACGTAATTCCTCTGCAAGTGTTTTAAACACTGCATCTTTTTCCGGATCCACCGAATAGCTTTCATCAAATTTAACAATAACAGCTTTAAAATTGTTAACAACCTATATTCAATGGGAAAAATATTTTTATTGGAAAATTTCAACAAAAATTTCAATACTTTTTTCAAATTCCAATAGGAAATTTTAGCAACTATTAGTTCATCTTCTTGAGAATAAACAATTTTTGTTGGCAATACGAATAATGTAATTAATAATACAACGAAAGAATTAATCGAAATCATAATGCTTCTTTAAATGCACAATATAGGATCAACAAACCAAAATAATGAAGAAAAAAACAACAACACTAACTTAACAGTTCGATTTGAATGCAAAATTTATTGAAAAATTTATAAATTCGATTGATGAATGATTACGTGTTCATCGTAGATTGGTGCATATCGATCGTTGATGACGACATACATCATTAACCGTGATTAATACAAACGAATGTTTTGTCTGTAAGTCTATATAATAAATGATATCATAATGATGTTATTGTTTTATTTTATTGTTTTTAACAAATAAACAATTCAAAAACAAACAAAATTAAATACCAACCATAATCTGATAAATTGATAATAATTAATTAATTAATAATAAAATTAATGACATATCAATAAATATATAGCCTAATAAAGATAATTGATATTTCATGCGTTTAATCTTTTTGATTATTTTTCAATACTTTTTCACGCAAAACTTCTTTATATTCTTGTATGGTTGAACTCCATTTGGTAACCGTTGCATTTTCACAGATCCAAATTTCTTCGGCCACCTTTTTTTTGGTTTAAAAAATAAAATATAGAAATTAGTTATGAAGGTTATAATGTGAATTGAAAATATACCTGACTGATTAGACGGAAATCGTGACTGACCAATACCATTCCACCTTCAAAATCATTGATAGCATCAGCCAAAGCATCTATGGTTTCCATATCTAAATGATTGGTCGGTTCGTCCAGAAGTAAAAGATGAGGAACTTGCCATGCCAACCAAGCGAATACAACTCGACATCGTTGTCCATCAGATAATTGTCGAATGGGACAAATCTGTTGTCGGCCAGTTAAACCATAGCGGCCAATAATTTTACGCATCTCTTCTTTTTCCTTGACTTCAGGAAAGCTTTTCATCATATATTCTAAAGCTGAAATATCTAGTTCAAGTTGTTCATGCAAATGTTGATGATAACGAGCAAATTTCAAATGTGAATGCGTCCGCACTAGTCCTTCAGTTGGTACTAATTCTCCGCACAACAACTTCAACAATGTAGATTTTCCGGCACCATTCGGACCGACCAAAGCCAAACGAGAATCCAGATCGATACCAAAATCAAGATTTTTATAGATCCAAGGGGTACTGTCACTATATCGAAAAGAAACATTTTGTACCATGATAACAGGCGGTGGAATCGTACCACAAGAGGGGAAAAAGAATGAAACATTCTTATCATTGGTAACTCGCTCTGTTAATCCACTGGCCATCATTTTTCCTAATGTTTTTTCTTTACTTTGTGCTTGTCGAGCTAATTTAGCACTACCATGACCGAAACGAGCAATATAATCCTATGGAACAAAAAATTTTTATTATTCATTAGAAATAATAATGATGGATAAGGAGAAACACTAATCTTATACTTACTTTCATGTGGGCGATTTGTGCTTGTTCCCAATTATATCGCTTCATTTGATTCTCGAGCAATTCAAGACGAGTTTTAACAAATGCATCATAGTTGCCAGTATAATAGTTCAATTTACTTTTATCCAAATGAATAATATTGGTGCAGACCCCATTTAGAAAATCTTGTGAATGCGAAACGATCACCAAAATTCGTTTATAGGTTTTCAGTTCTTCTTCAAGCCATACACATGCATCTAGATCAAGATGATTAGTTGGTTCATCCAAAAGCAATAAATGAGGCTTAACATATAGAGCACGGGCCAAAGCGATTCTCATACGCCATCCACCAGAAAAGTCTTTGCATTTTTTTTCTTGCATATGCTTATCGAATCCAAGACCTCGTAAAATATAAGCGGCTTTAGCTTTTGCTTTGTCCGCATCGATTTCGTCAAGACGATCATAAATATCGAGCAATTGTTCTTGACTTTCTTCATCATCATATTGAGCCAATTCTTCGGCTAAAGCTTCTAATCGTGTTCGTTCTTGATCAACGTTAAGTACAGCTTGAAGTGCGGTCATTTCGGATGGTGGTATTTCGCGTGTTAGATAATAAATATCTATATGATCTTGAATGGGCACTTCACGTCGTCCAAGACATGATAAAAATGTAGATTTTCCACATCCATTCGCTCCAATCAAACCATATCGCCGTCCACAATTCAATTCAACTTTAGTATCAGACAACAGTTCAACACCATGAAAAGTTATGGAAAAATTATCAATCTTAATATCACGAGAACGAGGATGAATACCCAATACACCGGTACATGAACGAGCTTCAGCATTCAATTTCATATCATGTTCAAGTTTTTTGACCAATTCTTCCTCTTCGGTGAGAGGTAGATTATTGTTATCACCATTGATCAGTAAGAAATTGGATGAAGAACCATTTTCATTTGATTGTTCTTTGGTCGAATCTTTTTTATTAGTATGTTTACTTTTGGCCAATTCTTTTTTCTTTGCTTCACGTCGTTTTTTATTATCGGATGGCATTTTTTCGAGTAAAAATATCCAAACAAATAACAGAAATAAATTGAAATTAATTAAAATAAAAAATAAAAATAATTTAATAGAAAATCACGAATCGAATGGAACAAAAAATTTAGAGCACGTGAACAGTGTGCAACAGAGAGAAGTTTATTCATATAGAATGTAACAGAATTTTACAAAACGTTCGAATAATTTTCTAATAGAAATTATCAGATTCGGATTTTGAATTACTTTCATTTTGTCTTCCATCACCATCATCATCATCGTCATCATTATTATTTTCATTAGCAGCCGAATTCATTTGATTTTCCTGATTCAAATACATTTCGGCTACTTGAGTAGCTGTAGTACCATTTTCAGGCTTTTTATCATCACGGACTTTGATAAATCGGGGAAAACGTAATGATATTCCTTTATGAGAATCAACAATACCGATAGCAGCTTTATAAACAGGCGAAATAGATAAATCGGCACATTTAATCTCCCATACTTGATTTGCTTCAAACCAAACATCAGCTTTCAATGTTTCATCAACATTATAATAAGATTTTGGCTTTGATATGCTTAAATCTTTTAACGATGTAGATAAGGTGGTCAAATCGTCATCGGAAAATCCGGTACCGATTTTACAAATACTTTGAAACTCATCATTCTTATCATCATAACAGGCAAGAAGAAAACCACCATAAACGCCGGTTCTTTTTCCGCGTCCATAATATGCTCCGATCGGTATTAAATCCAACGTATCACCAATGCCTTCTAAATAATCTTTCTTAAGTTTAAGCCATTTAAATGAACGCTTGGCAATTTCATAGCTTGCATCTTTATGCAGTGTTTTCACCATCAATCCTTCGCATTTATTCTTGATGGATTCATCCAAAAATTCTTGAATAGCATCAATTTCATCTAAATCTTTACTCGCCGCCTGCATAAATCTGCCCTTTATAAATTCGAAATTTTCCTGAAGAAATTGTCGTCGTTCATATAGTGATCTTTTAACTAAAGATTCGCCATTTAGATAAATAAGATCAAATGCAAAAAGACAAATATGAACTTTAATATCAGATTCTTCCACGTTTTTACGTTTTCTTGTGCTCAACACTTGAAATGGAAGAATTTGTTCATTTACAACATCGTAGGCCACTGCTTCACAATCAATGATGAAACTTTTTACTTCGGATTTTATAACATCTGGCATTAATTTAACAATATCAGGATATTTTCCAGTATTGTTTTCTTGATTACGGCTATAGATGTAGATGTTACCCTGATCATCCAAATGAATTTGTGCCCGTTCACCATCGTATTTATATTCACATGTGAATTCTAATCCTTCTAATCGTTTCAATACTTCGTGGACTCCTTTGGTCGGATGTGCTAACATAGGTTTAAGTGGTATACCGGGTATCAGGTAACATGATTTGGAAAGGTCATCGAAACCATTTTCTAACAAGGCTGGAATTAATTTATCATAATTAGGACATTCATTGAATGCTGTTTGTAAAAGTGAAACATTTTTGTTGAGTTTTTCTTTGAATCGTTCCGTATCAAGTTGTGTTCTGTAATCGGGATTTTTATAAATCATATATGCCTGTGCTATTGCTGTTATTAATGATTTTTCACCAAGTCCAATACGCATTTTTCCGGATAATGCACGCATAATATAGCGTGATTCAATAGGTTGTGAACAAGTGATTAAACTTTTAATTTTTTCCACTTTGTTTGACATGACATTACGACCGGTCATTATAGCAATCGATTTGAATGTATCGAATACATGTTGAACTGTAAGTGGTTTCGGTTGAATCAACAATCGTTGATTGGTTTTGGAAATTTCAGCACAAGAGCCAATGTCTCCAATGTCATTTAGTTGTTTCTTTAGTTGAGCCATATTACGGCCAGTAGCTTCTGATAATGCTTTCATTAATATTGATGTTCCAATACCTTATGTAAATAGGAGTGGAAAAAATGATTTTTTTTTGAGTAATTATAATATTTTTCTTACCAAGTTCAATGCCTTCATAGTCCGGTGCAACTTTGTTCAGACAAAGATATATTGATTTAACTAAATCGTTGTTTGATAAAGCCATAACTGATGATACATAATTACTCATTATTTCAATACTTTTCAAACGACCGCTAACATCTTCAATTGCTGCGAATGTTTTAGCTAAAGCAATAAAAGGTACATTTTCGTTTGCTTTCCAACAGGCGTCATTGACCATATCATATTTAGATTTGGCTGGATCATAATTATTTTTACCTTCATTCGATGGTTTAAAAAGAAACATTTTTCTATTTGATTTTTCGACACGCCTTTGTTGACAACATTCAACAGCGGTACAAAATAATTTCCAATGAATACGAATGAAGGGCTGATAATAAAAGAATAATAAACAAAACAAATATCAACTATAAAATACTTGGAATTAAAAAAAATTATATACCAATAATGTAAATGATATTTGTGTTTGATTATAAATAGCGCGAAAAATTAATTTACTCATATCCCACAATGAATCGGAATGGAAAAACATTTTCTGGGAAAATTTCTTCGGCTTGCACATACACAATGATTTCGAAAATATTTCTACGGAAAAAAATACAACATAAATTCAATCAAACTTATAAATTTGTACTTAAATGATTTCCGATTAATAAAAATGATGATAAATTATAAATGACCATTGAAATTAAAGCGTATGTTATAAAGTTCAGGAATAATATTGCTTGTTTGTATATTTAAATTTATTATGAATTGAATGAATTTTATATTTTTAGCAATGTTATCTTCACTGCCATTCATTTTTTTGTTGTTGAATAATTTTATTTTTTTTTACAAGCATCACTTGTCAATAATATATGCAACGGCAGACATTTTGTTTTTGTTTCTTTTACTCGCTTATAGATAATGTCAAAAGACATGTGGCCATGTTTACCATTATCATCGAAATGAATTCGAAATCACGAATCGGAGTTTCAATTTCGATTTTTTTTCATGTGTCAGTCACAGCAGGTGAAAAAGAAAAAGAAAAATTTTCGATACGAACATGTTGAGAATTTCTGTTTTAGTCAACAATTGTATCGACTTATGATGCAATGATTTTTTTAAATGTTTATTGTCGTAATGGTAGAAAAAAATGGTAATTGATTTTCTAAATCATTGAACAATAATGATTCGAATTGAATATTTTCAAATCGATCATTTGATGAAATGAAGAACATGAAATAATAATAATAAACATTCGAAACGATAAAATGTTATCAGGATTCATGAATAATTTGATAATGTCAACCTAACAAATGTTGGATAAAAACAACAGTCATGTGAAATCATTCCTGAAACAAATGTTTTTGGATTTTAGTTTTCCTTTTTGAATTTGTTTGAAAATTAAAACCATTGATTTTTACTTTAATTTATTTGAAATTAAATTTCATTTTTTTACAAAATTCTCATTGATATTATTGGTTAAATTCTTTTGTCTTGAATACATTTTGTTTTGTTTGACTTTTAATTTCAATTGAAAGTCAATATATGGATGGCGTAATTCGGTTGTTTATTATTCAAATCAGGTTTGGCATCCAAAAAAAAAAACAGAATGAGAAAACAAAAATAATGTCATTGTTTTAATCAAAAATGTGATGATGATGATGTATGTATGTATCACATAATGTTGAATAATTCTTTGGAGAAAATTTCATTATTTTTGTCAAACAAAAATGAAAAATGATGAAGAAATATGGTTATTTGAAATTAATTATTTGTTAATTGGAATCGTTTTTTTTGTTTGTTTCATTGTTGAAAACTCATTTTAAACAAAAAAAAATCATTAGATTTTTTTACCATTAATTGATACAATTGAATGAATGAAATGAAATTCGCATAATGATGATGATCACGATAAAGGTCTATGAGAGAAACAAATAAAAAAAAATTACATAATAATAATGGTGTTTTGTTTGTTCATAATCTGATTGAATGATATTATCATTATGGTAATGATAATGATCATCAACAACAACAACAACAACAAAAAATATCAATTTTATTTTATTACAATGTTGAATGATATATACAATGTGTGTGATAATGAATCCGGATAATAATTTTTAATATGAGTTGAATTAATTTTTTTTTCGTTGGAAAGATTTACACGCACAACAAAATGATGGTAATAATATCCGTGTGTTTGTGTGTTTAAGTAAGTCTGATGTATTTTTGCACCGAAAGTAAAAACAATTCTATTCTCGGCAACAACAACAACAACAAGATTACAAACACGAACAAAACGAATGATCCAACTAACAATAATAATAATCATAATAAATGTAAAACAATAATGATAACAAATATAGAATGATAATAAAAATTCAACAAAACAAAAAAAAATGTGGTCCGAATTTTTTTTTTGTGAAATGAAATAACCCAAAAAAAAACAACAAAAACAAAACAATTTCACATTTATTTTGTCTATTCGTTTGACCATAGAATTATTATATAACATAAAATAATGATGATATATACAATATATGATTATCACCTAATCATTTATACTTAAATTGTTAATTTGAATTTGTTTTTTGTTTGTTTGTTTGTTTTTGTTTTGTTTGTTTTTTTTCATGAAACGAGATAGAAAGTAAAAAAAAAGAAGAATATGATGGTCCACATTCGTTTTTTTTATTATATTTTTCCGGTTGGTTTTTTATTATTATTTTATTGTTGTTGTTATTATTTGCATGTGTGGTTATATTATCGATTTGGATGCTGAAAATAACAACCACATATTTTTTTGTTTGTTTGTTGCTGTTTTTTTCTGCGAACCAAGCAAATTATTCAAGCAAAAATATTATTAATTCTTTAGCTAGAATTTAACATTTTTGTTTTTGTTCTTTGTTTTGTTGTTGAAATATTTATTTTTTATGTTGTTGTTGTTGATTCTGGTGAGAATGTCTACTATCACCCCCATTATTACCACCACCACCACCAGTATCATTATCATCATTATTATTCTTATTGATATTCTTTTTTCTATCATAATATTTTAATTCATTATGATAATTTTCGATACGATTTTTATCACGATTTTTAAAGGTTGAATTTTGTTGATTGATTTGTTGTTGATGTTTTTGTTGTAATTGTAATGTTAATGATGATGGTGATGGTGATGTTTGATCGATTGAATTTCTTTTTCTTCGACATTTTCTTGAATCAACTAATGATAATCGTTTAAATTTGCAATGTGCATTTCGATTAAAATTAATTTGATTGTTATTATTCGTATTTGTATTCTGGTATTGATTTTCATTATCCAATTTTATTGGATAATTAATTCTTATTTGACCATCTGATTGTTTTTTCTGTATTGATTGTTGTTTTTGTTTTTGAAAACCATTCGATTCATCTTCATGTTTATTTGTTTGATAGATTTGTGTTGTATCTGTTGTTTCATTCAAATTCGTCGTCGTTGTTGTTGTTGTTGTTGCTATTGATGGATTGAAATTTAATCGATGGTAAATATTATTGTTATTGTCATTTGTTAGAAAAGGATTTTTTCGATCATTATCTTCTTTAGTAATTATCATATTATTATTTACAATATTAGTATTGTTTATATTATTAGTATTATTATTGTTGTTATTGATTGGATTTGTACGAGTATTATTAATATGACTAAAATCAGTTATTGTACAACGGCCATTACTTGGTTGATAATGAATTATACGATGATTTGGTGAGAATGACATTGAATGATCAGATTCACGAATAACAGATGTTAATTGATGTCGTTGCATTGTTGGATTTTTATAACAATGATGACAAAATAAACGTTGAAATGAATTGAATATTTCTTTAAATTCATTACGAAATGTTTGATTTAACCATCCATATAAGAATGGATTTGAACATGCAGATGACATGCCTTTGATTTTTTTCAATTATTTAAAGATGAATGGAGAAAAGAAAGAAAGAAAATACCAAAAAGGTCATTAATAGTGATAAATTAGAATAGTTTTCCGGTTTTGTTTTGAAAAAAAAATAAACTAAATATAATTACCAAACATGTGACAAATAGCAAATGTTATACGAAATGCACTAACGGGAAAGAAAAAATCGGCCACAATATTCAATACATTTAATGGTAACCATGAAATGAAAAAAATCAATGCAATTGATATTAATAATAGATTTGTTTTACGTGTACGACGTTGTAATCGTGTACGTAATTTTGGAAGCTGTGTAGTCGATGTACGACGTAATGTACGAGATCTTAATTTTATACAAAGACGTGCATAAACAACCGATACAATGATTATTGGTCCAACATATTGAATCAACATTGATAATACGGAATAATAAGCTCGACCATTTTCAATTGGCCATTTTTCAATACAAAAATTTATAGTATTTATCGGTCCCATTCCTTTGAATTGTGTGTGTGTATGTGAAATCAAAATTTAATGTCAACCAAAGAACAAAAATAATGACATTGTATGGAAAAAAAGGTAAAAGAGAAAAGAAGGAGAAAAAAGTATATAATGTTATTATTAATATGACAAAAACATTAAAGAACAAAAAAAAACAACATCAGATTCAATTCATTTTCTTTAAAAACACATACCAATATAATGTGATTCAACTGTACGAACTAAAAATAATGGCATTGATAATATGATTCCAATAATCCAGATTAGAATTAATTTCAAAAAAATTGGCACCACTGTTGTACGACGATGTTGATCTGGACTTACTGAACGTAATATTACATTATAACGATCCAATGCTATTGCAATAATTGATAATGTTGATACAAAAATTGATGTTCCTTCTAATGCCTGTACCAATTTACACATTGTAACACCTTGTTTCAAAAAAAAAAAAATTAGCAAGAAAATTTAATTAATTAGTAATTCCATGTAAAACATCGTTGCAAAATTCTTCTAAAACATTTTTTTCTTAAAAAAAGTTGTTTTCAAAATAAAATAAATTTCATCATTATTTGAAATCGAAACAGAATATAACCGGAAAAATTTCATTGGAAAACAGGATCGATTTGTTGAAAAGGAAAAAAAACTAAACTAAATGAACAAAAGAAAGTTGATGATCGAATGCAAGTGCAAAAATTTAATTCCCCAAAAGACATATTGTATCGAGTAAATTTGAATCAATGAACAATTTTTTCCAATAAAATATTCAAGTATATTTATCATTTGTCATCAATTTGATTTATGATGATGATAATGTTGAAAAAGTAAAGATTTAACATTGATAAAATGAATGGTATTTTTTCCGCCTTTGCTCAACTAATTTTATGGTTCATATTCCGAAAAAAAATGTTATTTTCGATTACAAACATTCATTCATTTTTTTCAATAAAAGTTTTTTTCAACTTACAAATTGAACTAAAATGAATACATGAAAATTTTGTATTTCATCAGCAGTCTATCGATTTCAAATACCAAATCACATTCATTATACAGTGCAAATTGGGAAAAATCTAAATAAATTGTGAAATTTTAAATTATGGATGGAAATTTTTCGAGTACATGACTGGAAAGAACGGAAAAGGACATATTTGAAATATCGCGAACATATAAAAAAAAGAAAGAATCGGAATGCAAATTTATCATTCATGTTTTTTGCAGTGAATATTCATAATAAAAAAAACTAACTATTAGGTTGTTCGGAAAGTACTGTCGGCGTTTTCGAGCACCATTTTTGATCGTCTCTAAAAAATTTTTGGTAGGAGATTTTGAAATTTTTTAAAAGCAAATTAATTTCTTGGTTATCTGGCTATAATTTGATCCAAAAATTTCATCAATTTCCCAGCCCAAAATTTTGCTAGGGCCGCTGGAAGTGACCCTTGTCAAATTCAAAATTTTGACGTTTTTGTTTTCAGTCCACTGTGACATCAAAAAATTGTCCAACAACTTTTGGCCCCTAACTGATGATCTCTCATGTCTTGGGACTAACCAGAAGTGATTTTCAAATTTTTGCTGCAACGCGATCATCCTCAAAAGCGGTCTGATTTCCGGTCGGAATAAGAATGTTTGATGTGCTGTTTTCCCTATACCATTATGATTTTTTCCAATTTTTTCAAATCTTGAATGATGATCAATTCAAGAATTTTTGAGATCAAAAAAGCCAACAAAAACTTTGGGTTGAGAAAAAATCCACAATTCTCGATGATCGACAAACGCATTGAAAGGCTATGCACACAAAACGACACGACATTCAGACGGCTATGCAATAGACGGGTCACTTCCAACGGCCCTAGCAAAATTTTGGGCTGGGAAATTGATGAAATTTTTGATCAAATTATAGCCAGATAACCAAGAAATTAATTGGCTTTTTAAAAATTTCAAAATCTTCAACCAAAAATTTTTTAGAGACGATCAAAAATGGTGCCGACAGTACTTTCCGAACAACCTAATAAATTCAAAAAGAAAGAAATGTCCATGCAAAAATCTATATAAAAATTACAACATTTGTATCTAAATTTAAACATTATCTATAACCATGTGAAAAATTACACTTGAAAAAATAATGAAAAAATTTAAAAATATATCTGATTTACGTTTGTTTGTTTTGATTTTGGCAAACATTTTTTAGGAATTAGTAAAGAAAAAAAAGAGAAAAAAAATAATGATTTTGATTCAATACAAAGTTTGTGTGTGTGTGTGTGTACGAATATTTCAAAAAGATGTTTGTGGTAAGTGATGCAAATAGAAATAAAAAAACGATAAAAAACGGTTATAAAAAAAGAACAGAATATCTAATCGGGAATATTCGTAATAAGATTATTATTATAAACATTTTATATGTGTAATTCTTGTTTGCACTTGACAAAACAAAAAATTGTTTTTTCCCCTCCTTCTCTCCCTGATAATATTTGATGAAATATCCTAATCCTTGATATTTGTTTCTTGCACAATCTTTCGTGATATTATTATTATTATTATTATTATGTATGAAAAACAAAACAAAAACTTATTATATAGAGTTTCATTTATTTTCATTCATTCAATAATATACATTTCAAGTGCACAATTATTATTATTATTGGTATGGAATCCATCAGAGAAAAACAAGAACATTTGTCCATCACAATTGTTCAATTCCTTTTTAGGAGTATATATGTTTGTGTGTATATGACAAACATGATCTCTACATTCGGGTACATTCACATGAACAAACAAGCATGCAAAAAGAAAAAATAAAATAAAGATCAAAAAGTAAAGGCAAAATCAATATCAATCGGATAAATGTTAACAACAAACAACACAAATAAAAGCCGATGATTTATTTTGTGGAAAAAAAATGAAATAAAATTCAACGAAAAAAAAATTCAAATTGAGAATCTGAGAATCTAACAAAAAAAAATCTTTTTATCTTAGTAAAATGTTCGCTTATTAACAAACATCTGGACACAATTCCGTTTTATTTTTGATTGAATATTAAAGGATTTTTTTCTGTTTTATTTTGTTTGATGGTGTTCCAGCGAAACAAAGCAACAACAAAAAATAAAAATAACCAAAATAAAACATATCGATTCGAAGAAAAGAAGATGACAGCGAAAAAAAATTCTTTATTTATTTTATATTCGAAATAGAATTTTTTTTAAAGTATGAAAAGGAAAATGGAAAATTTGTTGCTGTTGTTGTTATTTTTTGTTGAATTCCATCATTCTGTCTTGATCAAGTGTACTTTTTTTTTGGGTACAATATTCATATATGAATGAAAGAATTTAAACACACTAAATCAACCCACATGCCATACATTGATACTCTCATCAATATTCTTTTTTTTATATATTATTGAAATTTATGAAAATTATTATTACTTTTTTTTCCTGTATTGATAAAATATTGATCATGACATATGTCAATAATCATCCGGTTATTTATATATTTATTTTTTTTAACATATCTAATTTATAATAATAACCATACTCTTTTATATGATAGTCATATCATTGATTGAATTATATGAAAAACAAGAACAAAAAACAAAACAAAAATTTCAAATAAATACATACCATAAGGCCAAAATTTTGTTGCAATCTCAAACAATGAAAATGGTATGGTAAAAAAGCAAAGTAATAGATCGGAAATTGCTAAATTTACAATGAATAAATTCTGTGGTGTACGCATACGAGGATTTCTTGCAACAGCCAAACAAACCAAACCATTACCAAATGCACCAATAAATATCAATACAGCATAAACAATGATCAATGTTACCAGTATAGGAGTTTCCAATGCTTGATTTCGTAGATATTGTTGAAATAATTCTTTTTCACTTTCTAAATCAAAGAATAATGATAATGAGTAGGCGAAAATTAAGAAAAAAATATTAGAAAAAAAATTATCAAATAAAAATTGAATTACAAATTGAATGAATGAAAAAAAATTAGATTATCAAAATGATGTTTGATGTTGAAAATGTTGAAAATGATGATGGTATTTCGGTATTTTTCACAAGAAAAAAATTGACAAACGAAAAACAAGAGATAGAAATCGTATGAAACGTGAGAATTCTGTCAAGATTATTTTCAATTTCCAATTTAGATTCTGTTGTTGTTGTTGCTGTGATTTGCAATACGTCGCAAATCAGCCTTATCATCATCAACATCATCCATTTATTGAGAAAGAATTGAGAAAGAAAGAAAATTATTTAATTAAAAAAAAAATTCCATGAATTTCGATCTGTTTTTTCGGTCGTCAATGAAATTGGGGGAGAAAAATTCTTTTCTCTACACTTACAAAATTTTCTTTTGTTCCCCCTTGATATTTCATGAAAAAGAAAATCAATTTTAATTTGAATGAACTTTTCATTTTCCCCATATCCATATTATTTAATATATGACGATGATGTGCAAAAAAAGAAAAAGAAACTTCCGCAAATATTAAGCAAAAAAATGAGAATGTGAGTGTGTGTGTTTGATTAGAGAATTGTATGAATATAATTCAATTATTGAATAATGTTGAAAAAAAATTAATGTCCATTCTTATTATCGTAAATTTTTTGAATTTAAATTTATTATTATGATTATTTTAATGAAAATTCAATGTGTTAGAGCCTATTGTGCAATCGTCATCGATGATTGATGATAAACATTATCATCATTTTCATTTTCATTTCGTTTTTCTTGGTTGTCGTTAAATAATTTCATCCCCATCTGTAAAATTATATCAATTTGTTCAAATTGAAAAAAAAATATCCATTTACAAACAGTATCCATTTATCTGTTATCAATATAGCTAAGATTTAAATTAATGATCAATTTGTCATCATTATTTTTTCGTCTGTGTGTGTGTGTGTGTTTATCTAATGATTTTTTTTCGTTCGCTTTTCATTTCATTTATATGAAATAAGAATACACATCATAATTATTAGCCTTAATATCAAATTTGAAATTGAACAAAAATGGTGGAAATATGATCCTTACAAAAAAAAAAAAAAAAAATTATAATGGCAAAAAAAGAATCGAATATTAACTAATGTTGATCGTGTAAATTGAGTTTTTGTTGTTGTTTTTTCTTTACCTAAATTTGAAGTGTGTGCGTATTGGATTGATTAAAATAACGACATACAAACCGAAGATAGAGAAAACAAACAAAATCAGACACAAAAAAAGTTTTTCAGGTTTTATTCTTGGCTTTTGACATGAATTTCCGTTGTTAAATTTCAACACATACACAGACCATCAACATAAACAAACCAGACAACCAAAAAAACAATAGATAAGAAAAGGAAATGGGAATAGAAATAGTAATAGATAAAATGACAATAGAAATGAAAAAAATAATACAAACCATCATCATAGTTATATGCATTACTGACAATTGGTGATGATGTAAAATATGGAGAATAAGATAATGAATAAGGTGATGTACTTGAATAATTGATTGTTGCCGAAGACAATGATGATGTTGATGATGATGATGATGCCGATGTTGAAGATAATGTTGATGAAGATGATGATGATGATGAAGTGGATGGCGATGATGATGATGATGATGGTGATGATGACGAGGGTGGTGACGATAATGAAACGGCAGCAGTATAAAAGGCCATAGTTGATGGTGATAATGATTGTTGATAATGATAATAATGATGATGATGATGATGATAAGATTGTTGTTGTTTTCTAATATCCAAAACATTATCAACAATATTGATTGGATTATTAACTGTTGTATGACTATAATCGGATAAAGATGTTAAATAAGAATTTGTTGTCATATTGTTAGCCATTGTTATCCATGGCAATGTAAATTGATGAGTTTGTTTTTGTAAATAGATTGTTGCAATCGGTGTTGAATGTTTCATTGTTTTAAATATTATTGCTGAATAAAATCCTTCAGGTGTCATAAATGAAATAATGTTATTTGTTTCGGTTTTAGTTGTTTCAGTTGCCGTAATGGCCGTTGTATTTATATTTTGGTTTAATTTCATTATAACATATTTATTATATTAGAATAAGAATGATTTTATCGGATGTAATAGTTTTTCATCCATCAATTTTCATTTGTTTCATCTATTATCATAATCAATCACGTAAATAGCCATTATGATAATCCAATTTTTTTTTTTTTTTTTTGGCTGCCTACATTAAGGTTGTGAAGAGAAAAAAGCAAAATCAAACATGAAAACATGTTTTTCTAATGATTGAAGAGGAGCAAAAAAGAAAAGATTATCATAATTTTTTTTACTCCAATTATTAATCAGAAAATTTTGCACAAGAAAAACATAATTCTGTTGCTAAAAATAATCAAAACAAAAAAAATCGGAAATAAGTTTGAGGATGATGATAGTGAAAAGAAATAACCGTAACCATGCATCTTTACTATATAGGAAAAAAGTAGAAAATCTATGATCTAACCTTGAAAATTGATGAAAAAAAGTAATCATTTTATTGGATAAATTTTTTATGATTTTTTTTTCTATAAAATTCTTAAGTGATAATAACATAAAAATGAACAATTGATATTGATTTCAATCGAAAGACAAAATAAGGAATTTCAATTCGAATCTTTATCAATATTACATCAAATAACAATCAAAAAATAAGAATCGATTCGAAACTACTTTATAAATAGATAGAATTAGTTGCAATAATAAAACAAAACAAAAAAAAACATTAGAAATCGTTTTTTGTTTCATTCTGTACTGATGACACAATCAGAATAATTGATT
Organism: Dermatophagoides pteronyssinus; assembly: GCF_027571235.1. Taxonomy (NCBI): domain Eukaryota; kingdom Metazoa; phylum Arthropoda; class Arachnida; order Sarcoptiformes; family Pyroglyphidae; genus Dermatophagoides; species Dermatophagoides pteronyssinus. The sequence continues at coordinate 1,938,313 of NW_027461533.1, read as the reverse complement.
TAACAAAAGAAAAACGTAAAATGTTTTTTTCTTCCCGAAAGAGAAACATAGAAATATTGGTATTCGAATTCAATTCATCCAAAAAGCAATACTTGTCCAATGAAAAATTGATGATGATGATTCTCGATCAATAATCATTATTATTATTTTTATTGTTTAAGAATCATCATCACTATTGTTGCTATGATTCATTGATGTGTGTTTGTCTGTTTTGATAGTGATAAAAACATTTCATTTTTTTTTCTCGGACATTACTTTATATATATGTAAATGGATGAAAAAAACATCACGTTATTTATGAAAAGAATTTATTTAAAATACTTTAAAAGAAATGAATAAAAATGAATCAGTCTGGTTTTTGACTCTCACTTGACAAGTCGTATTTTTGTATGTTTTTACAAGCCAGTAGGATTATTTCACCGAAACCTCACAATTACCCTTGGTCCATTTCATCATTTCAGATGAATTTTTCATCAGGATTTCCAATCCATCAGCTAAGATATCATGATTCTTTTTTTAATAAAATAAACTACACTTTCCCAAATGAGTTTTTTTTCTTCTCTCCCTTTTCTTTTTCTTTCTATTTTTTTTCTCTTTTCTTTTTTTTCTTAGAAAACAGCTATCCAAGTGGGGGAAGAATGTGTCAGAAAAAAAATCCAATATTTCCCAATACCTATCCATTTAAAAAAAAAAAAATAATAATTATTCGATACCAACTTATGCATGAAAACAATTTCCACGTTGGATAAAACCACGTGGCCAACAAACTCAAAACCCATCATCACCAACTCATAAAAAAGTTATTTTATATTAACATAAAATTTTGGTGACACATTTGACATTCAAATGACATTCATTCATAAACATTTTTTACAAATACAAATAACCAAATCTATTCATCTCACCAACTTCACTACCAAAATCGACAGTCATTGCTGACTCATAGTCACATTAATCTACAGTGAATTTCCTTTTATCTTGTGCTCAATTCAATAAGTTCCATAACACAAAAAAAAATCAAATTAAACCACCTCATCAGCTTCACTGTTTATTTTGATGATCATTGTTGACTCATAAGTCACACTCATCTACAGTGAATTTCGTTTTTATCTTGTGCTTAATTCAGTATATTCTGAAAAAAAAAAAGAATTTTAAACCGATGAATCGCTGAGAAATGCATCAAGCAATTGATAGATTTATGACCTTATTGAATGTTCCATTTGGATCTTAATTAAAATGCCCTTGTTAACAATGTTAAGATCATAATGATCAACAGCAAACAGAGAGGTGAAAATGAAAACAACTAAGGGCAAATTTACTATCAAATTTTTTTTTTACATGTCCCATACGGAGAACCGAATAAACAAAAAAAAAAAAAAAACAATCGATTGTTTACTACCTGTTTTCTCCAAAGTGAATTAATTAATCAAAATACCCATTTCAATTTCATTGAATAATCCACTATCATTGAACCAAGATGTATCAACATCATCATCATAATGGTCAAAATCTAAATTTTATCTTTAAAATATATTCAAGAAATTATCAAATTATTTCAGAATCTATACTTGATTATAAATTTTAATAATAATCTATCGAATTCAATGTCAACATTAAAGTATCCGAAATGACTAAAGAACATCATAATTTTGATTTCTTCCATCATATCATTGTAACCGATGGTTTAACATCATATTATTTGTCAAGAATATGGTTGGACAACTCGATAATGAAGGAAATGGTATTGAACAATTGAAACTGTTATAAAAAAAAAAATCGAATGCATATTTCATGTATGAATACATCGAATGATATCGATGAGTAATTTTATCTCAAACATTTCAAAATTTTTTATTGAAAGTTGTCAAAATAAACTATACGATGACGAAATTCAAATTAACCATAATAAACATGGTGGACAAATATGAATATCGAATACAATAAAAATTATTACCAATATTGGCTGAAGATATTTCATAAATTATGTTTAGGAAATTTTAAATCATTTTCAGATGTATCCATGACTAACAATGATTCAAAATCAGACAATCGACAAGAATAATCGGATATGATTCGTATATGTGGTTTTTTTTAACGAAGATGAAATATTTGATTCATCACTTTTTTTATTCCAGAAATTATGTGACACATGTTGCAAAAAAAAAAAAAAAAAAAAAAACGAATTTTAAATCCGATCAATCAGATGACATTTCACAAATGGGGGGATGAAGGTTGGCAACTATTATTTGCTGTTCTTATTTCTTTGAAGTTTTTACATTATCAATATGATTGCTGTGCTTGAAATTTGTTATTACTATCGATAATGATCAACAGTAGTATTTGAATGAGAAAACAATTATTATCAACGACAACCAAATCTATTGATTGGTTCGCAAATCTTTTCCAGAATTACTTCAAGAATATTTTCTATATTGCAACTAAAACAACAAAAAAATCGCAACAAGATTCGGATACATTCTCAACCGCCTATTAGCCGTTGAACAAAAAAAAAATATTCGGTGTTGATCAAACATATCCGATTCAATAATTATCAATCAAACGGATGTTGATGTAAATTGGAAAATAATAATAATAATAATAACAATTAAAACAACAAATTTACTGTCCTTTATTTTGTCATCGTTCATAATGTTGTCAAACAACAACCACAACAAGTGATTCAAGCTGATCAGATCAACACCAATAGCAATCAATTAATGATTGATGCATGATAATAATAATAATAATAACAATAAAATATCATTCGTTCCATCAAACAACAATCACAGCATAATACATTATATTATCTAAATGCAAATTATCTACGTGAAGATGAACATTTAGCACGTGTAATAACATCATCAAATGCCTTTTCTAAATCAAAGAAAATATGAACAACAAATCAAAATATTTGAAAACAAAGTTCCGAGAAAAAAAAATCATTGTATTCGTACATACATTATAAAATATGTAATTCGAAATGATTTTCAAATTTTCAAAGTGATTCGAGTATTATTACTTTATCATTATTCAACAACAAAACAAAATGAAAATGAAAATTTGGCAACAAAATGATGATGGCTAAACTGTTATTAATCAGATTCAACCACAACAATTACAACATTAATCACAAAAATCCACAAAAAAATGATTCAACAAATTCATCATCAACAGCAATTTGAACTTTAAAAAAAATATGGTGGTACGACAATCAAAATTCTGGTTGCACATGAATTTGTTATTTATTCGGTTATATAAGAAAAAAGTAATATCCCTCTTCCAGATAATATGGCCATTACAACAAAATTATTTGCTTTGCATTAAATATTTGAATGAAATATTCTAAACATAATTCCGGTGAAATTATAGCTTGTTTCCGGTAGCTATGTGGTTAACTGAATCGATTGAAAATTAAATCAGTATACATTGTTGAAAAAACTGTTTGACCAAGAGCAGCTTAATCATTACAAGTGCTTCAAACATTATCAATGTAAATACACACATTGAATGTGTTTATGGTGAATATAATAGAACACAAATGTTGTTCATCATCAATTATTTCAAAACAATTATCATTGATTGATACAAAATCTAATCAACAATAATAACTATTACATCATCAATCATATGATCCATAAAAAAAATCATATCCAGAAACAGCAACTAAAACATAAATTTAATGATCAAATTTATTATACCTTCCATAATCCGAATCAATTTTCTAATATTTGAAATTTATCTATTCCCCTTCAACTATTGTCAAATAACAATCAGAATCTCGAAAATGTTGTGGTTTTACAAAGATTTGATGAACATGATCTTGTTTTCTGTTTGGTGGCATTTGCAGCATTTGAAAATTGTAATCAAACTCGTGCACCAATTTTTAAAACAGATAACAAATTAACATCTCAATGTGCATACATAACATGGCCAGCATAACTTGAAGAAAAAAAAATCATTTGTTGTTGATAACATCAGAAAAAATTTGGATGGAATATTATGTCTAAATTTGCAGAACACAATCCGATTCAACCGTTAAAAAAAAAAAATAGTGTTTGAAGTTTTAACCGATGATAATTTAACTACCACAAATAAGTTGTCCAAATATTATCAAGTTTTAACTGCCTATTTTTTTTTGAATGTGTTTATGATCTATTCTTGACCTTATTGTGAAACAATGTTGTTCATTATCAATAACAATCAATTTCAATCCACTATGGTGCTAATGTAAATTACAATAAGTACATCAATTGTCGAAAATTTGTGGAAAAATACCTTTGAAGAATATTATTTAAGTTGATTCCGTGACATTCCTCAAGATCTATCAATGCTGAATGATTATTTAGAATGCCGAAGAACTAATTTTTTTTTTAACGGGCAAGAAGCACCTAAAAATATATAAAGATCCATTCTTTTCTAACGGGCAATAAGTACCCAAGAAGCAACTAACGAATCATTTTATTTTCTAACGGGCAAGAAGCATATGAAATTAATTCGAAAAGAATGAAGAAAAAATTAAAATACAAATTGTCAAATTTTTTAAAACCAACGATTTTAAAATGAATTCAATTCAATTCACCATCGATATGGCAACTACAATGAAATTGTTTTACACAAAACTGCAATCTGTTAAGTGAAAAAATTGTTCAACATTCATAACAAAAACACAAACAAAACAGACATTTAAATAATGTACAGAATGTTAGCGTTTCGTTTATGCGTAGCAACGATAATTAGTAATAGTTTAGAAAAAAATAACAATTTCTCAATTAAATTTGCAGTTTAGAGAAAAAAGATGACCTTTTTAGTTTTTAACATGAAGAATCAATAGATAGATTAATAATCAAAATCAAAGTCCTTTGTTTTATTCAATTATGATCAATTTTTAGTTAAAAAAGAGATAGTAATAATGAAACTAGTCAGTTGATTAGAATGACAAATCTTGTTGTTAGTCAGTAATCTAGAAAGTTGTAAAGTTAAGTTAGATAAAAGAAATTATTAAAAAAAAAAAAAAAAAAAAAAAACCACAAACACAAAAAAAAACATAAATAAAAAAATTATAAAAAAAATATCAAAAGAATATTAAAAAAAAAAAAAATATCAAAAGAATATAAAAAAAATATTAAAAAAAAAAATTATTAAAAGAATCAACCAGTACTATTCATGATAAAAAAATGTACATCAAAATAACATTTCTTTCTTTTAACGATAAAAATAACAATTACATCCATAACAATTATAAAAAAATTATTAATACATAATTTCTTATTCAACATACAAATGTAATATCATTTATTTCTGTCATTTAAACAAAAACAAAAAAAAATTATTGTATAATATCCAAAACACTATTGTAATAATCAAAATTTCCCCTAATCTACAATCTTAAAGCGGGGGGATGTAAATGGATGAAAAAAACATCACGTTATTTATGAAAAGAATTTATTTAAAATACTTTAAAAGAAATGAATAAAAATGAATCAGTCTGGTTTTTGACTCTCACTTGACAAGTCGTATTTTTGTATGTTTTTACATATAAACACTGTTATTTCTAAGGTTTGGAATCGAATGTCAAATGTTTGTTTACTTTTTTTTTTGTAATTTGAAAAAAATAACATTTTGAAATTGTTGTTTGAAATATTTGTTGAAAATTTCTTTTCTAATTAAATGGATTGTCAGCTACATTTCTGTGATTATATGCGGGTATTATTTATATTTTTATCCAACACTGCAATGCAGTATTTTTTTGACAAAATGTGTTTCAAAATCAACCAAAAATAAAAAAAAGAAAAAATCTGTTGGTAAAAATTTCAAAAGAAAATCCCTAGAAAACAAAATTCATTATAGATCAAAGATCATAAGTGATTAACATCATCATCATCTAATCGAATAATGATGATTTTGTAATGAGAAAAAAATCGATTCATTAAATTTTGATCTAATTTTTCTTTTCACTATTGAAAGAGACAAAACTCATTTTAAACTACGAAAAAAAAATGTTTTTTAAAATGGCCAAAAATTTGTGATAATTTAAGGGATAATATTTTAAATTTCAAAATGATTTACTTCTCTTTCTCTTAAACTTCAGGAAATGAAAAGAAATCAAAGTAAAAAGAAAGCACACATCTACTTATATTGTTAATGGAAAACGGAAAATTAGTTGAAAGCTGCAACAAAAAAATATATCCATAGATAGATAGACAAAACAAAAAACAAGTAAAAAGAATAAAGTAGCAACGAAAACTTTTTCATCCAAGCTTTAAGAATAAGAAAAATAAATAAATAAAATATAATCATAATGACATACTGATTGTTGATCGGTTGAACGATTTTTTTTCTTGTTAAAGTTATTTTTTTCCTTTTAAAAAAAATCAAAAAAGTTTGCACAATAACACGATTATCATCAACGTAATTCAATCTTTGATTCTTTGTAAAAATGTTCAACTTTTTTTTAATAAGAAAAGTATGGATAAATAGATAAACAACATTCGCTTTCATCAAAACAATAATAAAAAACTTATTCACAATGTATCATTGACATTTACTTTTTTTCATTATTAATCTCCGTAAATTTTAATTCTAGTGTTTTATAAAGAATTACAGAACGAAAAACTTGATGCATTGCATTTTTTTTCTTGAATATAAGTTTGAATTATCATCGTTGATGTTGTACAGATTACATTATAAAATCAGATTTGTTTCGCAAGAAAAAAATAAACATTTTTTCGACGGTCGGTTGGTAGTTAGGTCAACCATTGAATTTTTAATTCTGTAAAATAGTTGAACTTTTTTTTGATAAAAAAACTGATATAATTAAATTCAGTAGCAACGCGAAAATATTTATGACGAAATAATAGCCTGAATAATTCATACTTTTACATTTATATGATATAATATGATAATAATATGAATTTATATGATAATAATATGAATTTTAATAAAATTATTCTTTCAATTTGTATTTGAATTGCAAAAAAAAACAACACAGACATAAACTAATATCAAACACATATAAATAAATAGTTGACAGTTTCATTCATAAACATTTGAATATTGTCATTTGATTATATTGTGATTAGATATAGGGGAAACCCAGAGAAGAAACAAATAGATGAACAAACAAATAAACAAACACAGAATATATTCTGTTCAATTTTCATATAAATTTATCTAACTGTTGGTATTGTCTGTGTTTGTCAATAGCCAACATAAAAATGATTAAGTTTTAGGTTTTTCTTCGTCTTCTAATTCTTTTAAACATTAAAGAGAATTTTATTATTTTATTTTTGTGAATCGCGCGTTTTTTCTTTCGTTTGTTCTGTTGATCATTTCTGTATATCTCTGTTATACACACACACATTCTGTATGTTCACTAACTGATTGATTAGTTCAAAAAACAAAATATATTTTCTTGATACTAGTGGTGGTTAGTTATTTCATATATATGCCTATGTTCGGATGATGATGCATTTATCTTTTTGAATTTGATATACAGCAATGTTCCACCAGCATATGTACGCTAAACAAGCGCACATCAGTTTTTCGAATGTGTGTGTGCATGTGGGTATTATGTATAGTGAGATTGTATACGATAATAAAGAATTTGAATGAAGAATATTATATCAAAAAAAACAAATGAAATGAATCATATGAATGTAAGACCAGAAAAAAAAAGATTCGCATGTGCAAACTTATATATCCTGCCTATCTATATATATTGAATTTTTTAAAAAAGAAAAAGAAACAAAATCGATGATGATGATGACGAAAATAATAATAATAATAATAATAATATTAAATAGTAACAATAATGATGACGATAATCAATTGATCATCGATGATAATGATGATGATGAAGATTATTATAATGATGATCACATTATTAAATACATCATATTTATATTTATATAGCATTGCATAATATTCATTTCTAACATCGACAATGATGAAATTTTTTTTTTTTGTTTTCATGTATTCATTTCATCATATGATTGTTGTAATTAAAAAAGCAAAAAAAAAACTCGACTAGAATTTCGATCCAAAAATCTGATTTTTCCGGTTTGTTTTTTCATTTTTTTTGGATACAATAGAAATATATCGTCATCAACCAAAAAAATCACTCTACTGTGATAATGAATTTGATAAATATAACACATAACACAATGAATTTTTTGTTTACTGGCATTAACCATAAAAAGATTGTATCCAAAATTACTTATTATCATTTCATCTTTTTTTCTGATTATTATCATCATTCATTATTTTTCATTTTATGATGAATAGATTCATGATTGAAAGTTGAAAATTGACATAAAAACACAATATCCATATGCATTATTTATTTATTTATTTATTTATCATCGCCCAGTTGTGAGAATATTAAACGACAAACAACAATACGCATGCAATATATTTATTTACATAAGAGATAAATATCTATGATGTATATTCTGCAAAATATCAAAAAAGAAAAAGAAAAAATATTTCATTGAATTCTTTTATTTCAATTCTCTTGGCGTTTTCATTTTTTCAACAAAAACGAAACGAAACAAAACAAAACAAAACAAAAACAATCAACATTTATGTAAAATCCCTTGTTCCCTATTCGTATAATGAAAATCGTACCAAAATAGAATATTGATTCGAGAACAAAAAAAAAAGAATTACATAGATCAATATATATTTCAGACATCATTATTTATTCAAAATGTTGAAAAAAAGCTGTTAAGTGAAAAACCAAACAAAACAAAATTTCTTAAGTTGTTGTTGTTGCTGTGTTTTTGGTAAACATTTATCAATCAAGTGTTAAGAACAAAAAGATTACGAAGAATTGCAATTTGAAATTTATTCCAAAGAAAAATTTTTTGAAATAAGATTTTTCTTACAATTGATCTAACAATTGATTATTGTTGAAAAAAGATTTTCAATAATTATTGTTATTTTGTATGTGTGTGTGTGTGATTGTGTTGTTTCTATTCAGGAAACAAACAAAGAATTTGTTTGAAAATGGCAAAAAAGAGTTAATAAAAACAATATCGATAACTTTAGTTCAATGAATGATGATGGTGATGAACTATTTTTAGATTTTAAAACGTGTTGCAATGATATCAACATCGTTTTTTTGTGGTTAAGTGTTGAAGCTTAAAACAAAACGAATATATACTTAAAATGCATAATTGAAAATCAATCGTATTTGACAATTAAAAAAAAACAATCAATTTGATGGGTGTAATGGTTTTTTTCTATTATTTATTTTTCGAATGTTGAACAAAATGGAATGATGTTGATGATTATCATACGCATTTGCTCTTTTTCTTCTCAAAAAAGCAAATATTCATATTAATCAATTACGAAGAATGAATGAAAGAATTTCAACCACATTATCAGACCATTAGTAATGATAATTATTCAACCAAATTATGTAAAACTAAATTAATGGAAAGAATTAATGAAAAAGTGAGAATAAAATTTGTCTAATTTTGTTAAAAGGATATTGAATGAAGTGAAAAAAGTGAGATTTTTTTCACTTATTTTCCTTTGACAGATCTTTGGCTTAGCCAATTCATTCAATCATTTTTTGAGCTCAAACAGAAACAAAGGCAAAAACCGTTAATTTCAATATGCTAATGGGAAAAAAATAATATTGTTTAAATTAATTCATTATTGATAAACCGAAATGAATGAGTCCAAAAAAAAATCTATTCATTTTTTTGAAAAATTATCATTATAAACGTGAATGATGATGATAATGATAATATGATCCACGAAAAAACATTTGTTTTTCTTCATATATTTTTCGATCTTTTCTCCATTCAAAAACAAAAACAAAAAATAACAATTAAATGGACAACAATCTATTTTGACAAGTATTTATTTATCAATTATTGTGTGTGTTTTGAACAAACATGATCTCTCTATATATGAAAGAGATTAGTTTGTTGAACAATTTGGAATTTTTTTTTTTTTGTTTGAAACAAAATAAACGATCAATCATTCGCGATATGATGTTGAACAACAATAAACAAACGCAAAATAATGAAAAGAAAAAATAAATTCAAAAGATCATGTTGATGATGATGATGATCAATTTGACAATAATGATGATTATCAACAAACATTTACCGAACCAAAAAAAATGAATCGAATGAATGAATGTTATGTCCATTTTTTGGAATGTTTTTTTTTCGCACACATACACACAAACACACTTATTATTGATCTTCAATCCTAGTTTCATTATTTTTTATCCAAAAAAAAAATTGTAATAAATGATACAAAGAAAATGTACATTCAAACAATGTTTTTAAAAACTTAAAAACAAAAACAAATCAATAAAATTTATAATTTAAATGAAACAAGAGAAAATAAAATCTTTATTTTATCAATGTGATAATTATATCTATAATAATAACGATTTTAATCAAATCTTTTGTTTTGGACAATCAATAATAATTAGACAATAAAAACAACAAGAAAAAAACATGTGTAGATTTTCCATATTTTTTTCCGTTTATTCAAACGAATACAAGCAAAACACACCTACACCGTGAATCGTTTGAAAACAACAACAACAACGACGATAATGATGATGAATGAAAAAAACAAGGAATTTTATTTTTGTTTTGCATTGGTTCGATGAGAAACGGAATATTGTTGATCATTATTTTTATTCATAATTAATTATTATTATTAATTATTGATTATTCGGAAAAAAACAAGAGAGAATAAGTACAAAACAATACAAAATGAAAACAACAACATTTTTCTCTGAAATCGATCGAATAAAAATTCAATTTTCAATCGATGTTTTGAATGACCGATTTTCATTACTACAAATCATTTTAATGAAATGGAAGAGTGAAGAAAAAAACAAACAATATTAATGATTAGGAGAATGATTCTGTCAACAAAACTGTTGTCATTATTGAATGTCATGAATGATCAAGAAAAAAAAATGAAAGAGTTTTAATCATTTCCATTACTAATAAAATTGATAGCCATAAAAAAAACAAGTAAAATTTAGATCAACCAATGGGTGTGTGTGCGTATGTTGGATAAATTTATAAGGTGATAATAATCTATCTATTGATTATTATTGGATAGACTATGAAAATGTCAAATATCCAATCGATTGATCAAAATATTATTTTTTTTTTCATTGTTATTTATATCATCATCATCATCATCATAATCATAAACCAACCACCACCAGCAAAATAAAAAAAAGAAGATACTATCCAATCAAAGATGTATCATTTTCAATATCCGATATATATACAATGAAACGATTGAATTTATTGATTGAAAAAAAAATATTATATTATCAACGTTATTCAACCATCATTCTCTCTCTCTCTCAATAGAATATTGACGTTTTAGCTAAATCCATACAAGCAAGCAAACAAGAAAAACCACGAAAAAAAAAAAAAGAAAAAAGAAAATTCATTAATCATGGCTGAAAGCGATTATTTATTTCCCTATAGAAATAAATAAATGAAATGAACATAAAAATTTCTTATCACTTGAAACACACAACAACAACAACAACAACAGAAAAACTACCATCATCATCATCATCATCATCATCATCACTACAATCCAAATAACCGCCATGTCCAATAATAAATATCGGAAATTGTGTTCACCACAATTCTGTCAACAAGTATGAATGAATGAAAATAAAGTAGATTGGAAAAGAAAATAATTATTGTTATAATAATAATAATTACCACAATATTCTTGGTCGATTATCATCGTCATCATGATCATGATCATGATCATAATAAAAATATCAAGGATAAAATATACTATTGTGTAATATGATGATGATGATGATAATAATCAACAATCAACAATCATGATTTGGTTATTGGAGATCGATTTTTATTTTCACTTTCAATTCAATACTATCATCTCATTTCTCTTCTTGTTTGATTGGTTTGTTTGTGTTCATTGGTCCATAATGTTATTGAACATTATTATGATTATTGATATCGATGGAAGATGTTTAGAAAGAGAGAAAACGAGAATTTTTTTTTTATTTATAACTTTACAACAAACACTACAACATTATTATTAATAATGAAGATGATGACAACAAAGCAAAGAATATATAAATACCAATAACATTTTCGAATGAAGAAGATGATGATGAAATTCATGAATAAAACCTAATCGACATTCATTTTTGGAAAATTGACACCCTTGAAAATTCAATGTAATTTAATCATTATAAACCATACATTGAATGAACGGTGAATTAGTTTGTTCTGTTTTTTTTCTCTCTTTCATGTGATTATTATTAAAGGACATCACTTGTAGTTATTATTATTCCGTAATCGAATTTATAGAAAAATAAAAAAAAAGAATTTGATCTCTATATTTATTTTTCTGTTATTACTGTTGATGATTATATGCAATCTTTTGGTTCAAGAATCAATTCAATGAAGAAAAAAAATGACAACTTTTAACCAATTGAAATGAAGTGGTTGCAATAATTATTCTGATGATGATCAAAAGAAATAAACTTAAATTATCTATTTGAAATTCGAGATTCGAGATTAAATTAGAAAAATAACGACTAATAACAAGCGAGAAAATAAAAAAAAAAGAAAGAAAGAAAAAAAGTTTCATAAGAAAATTTATGATGATGAGATTTGAGCTTAAGTAAATGGCTTCTTTTCTTTTCTTTATGTTTTCAATGAATATCGTTATCATTATTTTGCTTTAATCAAATTGAATAGTAAAAAAAAAGTAAAATTAATTTTTTATCATTATTCAATCAATGTTTTCTTTTTTTTCCTTAATCAAACAATAAAATTTATAACGATCACTATAGATTGATCAATGATCATATGTTTCAAATTCGTTGTTAAATCTATGTTGTCGGAAGAATGAAATAATTATAATCATTTGCGAAATAACATCATAAAACATTCATGAAGTTTGAATCTGAATCTCATATGAATTAAATATTTAGATTATTGTTTTTTGCAATTGTTTCGATTTACTCTATTTTGGTTTGTTTATTTTGTTTTTATTGTCTATTTCGAATAATGATTGAAAGTTGATTCAAACAGGTAAAGAAAAGAATTGATTTTTTTTTGTTTTGTTTTGAATTCTATAAATGTGATGTTTGATTTTCATGTAATTTTTCATTTATTTATCTATGAATGAAAAGAAATTCACGGAAATTCAAGAATCGGAAGATGATGATGATGATTATAGATTTGACATTAAATGTTTTGGATTGAATGAATTGTGTGTGTGTGTGTGTGCATGTTATTTTCAACCATTCAACCATAGACAAATCCATGATGACAATCTAATTATAAAATAATTTTTGTAAAAAAAAATGCAGAGAAAAAAATTGACAACAAAAATTCATTTGGAAATATTTTTAATGAAAATAAAACATCATCATTATAATCTCCTATCCATATATATTTAAGGTTTAAATAATTGAAACATTAACGTTTGTTATAATTACTACTACCAGCCGCATTACGACGACGATTCATTTCATTTGTAGATTTTGTCCAATAACGATATGCTCGATCATGAAATGAATAAGCTTCATTTTTTCCAACAATATTATTATCATTATGTATTGTTGTTTTTTGTTCATTTGAATTTTGTTGAACATCTTTGATTATCATATCGTTTTCATTCGTATTAACATTATTGCCATTTTCACCTCCTTCATCGATTTCAGCCAATGAAATTTGATTCAAACGATTTTTCATTGCATGTAAATTTTCCTTGAAATTTTCGATGAACATAATAATTTTGATTAACAATAATGTTTGGAAAATTTTTGACAATATTATCCTTGAGACAAACAAATTTGACAAATCGTGAATAAATATCGGCAATATCATATGAATGAACAGGTATACCGTAACGCATTTTGTTTGGATAAAAATTAAAATCTTTATAAACCCATTTTAATTCATTATCAATGATTTCCATCTGATAAAATGCATGAATTTCGCCTTATTTGTCATTGTTTTTATATGATTTACAACGGAAATTAGTGATACAAAGAGAATTATCAATTTTCAAAAAAAAAACTTACCAATATGAGCAATTAGATCAGAAAAACCGGTTGCATATATATTAAAACTCATACGCCATATTTCCATATTTTGATCAGTACGACGAACAAATTGTGGATATTTACCATTAACAAGATCAAAATAATAAAGATAACGTGCTTTATATACGGCCAAATAATTATTCAATTCCATAACTACACGATGGATACGGCCATTCATATCTACAATATTCGTACGATGTCCCCATACATTTAGAAATGGATTATCATTTTCATTTTTCGAATTGTTAGCTGTTCGATTATAATGTTGATATGTTACGGAATTACGATGAAAGCCATTAAAATGAACAGTATTATTACGTTTGTTTGCCGGACGTCGTCTATTAACATTCGAAACATTCGTGTTTTGAGCAACGTTTGTTGTTGCTACATTATCTGTGTTAGATTTTTTTCGTAATAATTCCTGATCATCATCACTTGTTTCGATAAAACATTTGGCAAATTTTTCCAAATATTCATCATCTTCATCATTCCATTCAAAAACATGAGATTTCCTGCTGTCATCGTTACCATCATCATCGTCGTCGTCATCATCATCATCATCATCATCAGTAATTTTACTTTCAGTATCTTCTTCATCACTACTTTGCGAATCAAATTCTATTAGAGTTAATTTTTTTTTGTTTAACATTATATAAATTGTACAAAATAAACAACATTGACCATTATCGTTTAATTTATTGAAAATTTAATCCCAATACATACCGTCGTCTTCGTCGTCGTCATCATCCTCATCCTCATCATTAACAACATCAACATTCTTTTCAAATTCCAAGTCTACTTTTTTTTCGTTCTTTAAAACATCTTTTACAGTAGATTCAGGTTCTGAAATCATTCCATTTTCATTCATCATCATCATCGTCGGTAATCAGCAAAAGAATTTTTTTAAATATCAAATTGATTTTCGTTAAAATAAAGCAGAAAAGAAAAAACGCATAAACAGAGCAAACAAACACAATCACAAAATTAATAATAACAGTCTAACACTTTTACGCGGAATTTATTCCTATAAAATTTTCATTCATTACATTTTATTCGATTTTGTAATAATTAAATTTAAGAAAAAAACTATGTGCTTGAATGTTTGTTTTGTTTGTTTACATATTCGTGAACATGAAAGAAAAATTGGATTAAAAAAAACCTTAATGTCAATGATGAAATAATTTTATTATGAAAAAAAATTCAAATTTTTTTCCCACCGTAGCAGGATTGTTTTACAAAATATTTTATGTAATGTAATAAAATCGCTACATCCTTCCGTCATCAAGGGTTAAAAAAATTAAGATATTCATAGTGGAAAAAATAGGTCCGGAATACAAAATATGAAAGGAAATGTGTAAGTGTGTGAATGTGACAAAAAAAAACTAAGATGAAATTACAAAAAAAAATTTTTGGATATAAAATGAACATTTATAAAAAAAAATCTAAGATTTTAAAATGTAAACCTAAACGTAAGAATGAAATGTTTTTTGGCTTTGATATTTTAATATATTCTTATTTTTTTCGTTTTGATTGTTTACATTATTATTTTGAAACAATATTTGAAAATTATGTAAATGATTAGATAATGCCAAATTTTTATGCTTACTTCATATATTTTCTTTGGTCAAATTATCAATATGAGTATTTAATGTTTATTCTCCAACAATCGTTGGACACCGATGGGTAAATATTGAGCAAAATGATAGAATCCAAGTGCTACGACAGCTGTGGTAGCAACACCAACGGCCGTTTTTGCTCTATTGCGAACCGATTCCGGAATGAATCGTTCAAATATTCGACGTCGTTTATTTTGTAAAAAACCAGTTTGATCATTTGAATTTTGCTCACCAGGTGTTACCATATTCTCTTGCAATTCGTTTTGTTTTCTTTTCATTCCTTTAGGAATTGGATTCAAACCATCACCATAGAAAGCAAATGCATCGAGCATCATTTTCTCTCCATACATTCTTGGCAATGAATTCTTATCTATAATTCAAAAAAAAACAGATGAAAAATAAGTATTAATATAGAAATTAACATACAAACTAATTTTTGCAGTTCATCAATCATTTGAATGACATCTTTTTCTTTGGTTTCAGTTGAGATTTGATTTTGTTCAGATTGTAGATCATATGAAAGAATCGGATGTTCAGGATGACATGTGATGAAATGAATCCACAAATTGTCATCATAATTGAAATGGCCACGGCTTTCATTACAATATGCACAATGTAGTGGATAATTTTCAAAATCCCAAAGATCTTGATATTCGGGTTTATATTCAAAACGATCGATATAATCCTGATAATCAGTGTCATCGTTATTATCGGCTGAGCAAGAGATGATTTTGCATATATCTAAATGATCAATTTGATCTTCAAATGATTCTTCAATTTCGGTTTCATCATCGCTTGTTTTAACATCCTGAATAACTTGATTGAGAAAAGTTTTTTCAAAAACATTCAATTGATGATCTGGTTCATCTTTTTTCTCCAATACCAATCGTTTGATTGTTTCAAAAAAATTCTTTGAATGTTCTAATGCTTGATGAAATAAAACGTGATCGAATGAGTATGCACGATAAAAACAAAGATTACATTGGTATGCTAAACATGAATGCTTTTCTGTAATGTGATCAGTCTATAAAATGAATACAAGATCTATATTGATAAGAATGTTCAAATTGTATTTTTTAAAAATACTAACCAATTCATTGGAGTTTTCAAAACAATTCGAACCACTCGAACAATGTTTATGTCGGTCATCATCAGATTTATTGCAATAAAAACAAAACAATGATCGATTCGAATGTTTTTCATCAATATGTTTGCAAAATGTTATTGAATCATTTGATGTGAAAAAGCATTCTTCATGAAAGACATCGCATTTGTAAATATTGGCCAAATTACGTTCAGCTATTGTTAGGCTGTCATTATTATGATTTAACAATGGAAACAATGATCGAAGTTGTTTGTAAACATCCTCATCAAGATTCATGAAGCCAATCGATTTCAACAACTGTTGGAATGATTTTATATACTTGAATGGTATTCGAGCTGGTTTTGATTCTTGATTACTAATTTTCTTAATGCTTTCATCGTCAACAGTCATGTAATCGCCATTATCATCATCATCATCATCATCATGGAATGAATAGATTTTTGCTTTTTTTGTTTTCGATGTTTCAACACCCGTTCCATGATAGAATTTATGATCATAAGATAATGTATCCGATACGGTCGATGTCATTGTGCTTTTTCTAGAAATTGTGAATGAAAAATAAAAACAATACGTAATTGACACAACACAACACAACAAACAAAATCACCAATACGAACGATTCGAGTGAGCCAAACAAACAAAACTGCGCCCAAATATAAAATCGATAGCAGAGCCACCGTATTCTGATGAAGCACAACAGTAATAAAAGAGAAATTTTATTTATTCTTGGCATTTAACACAATAAATGACAATGGCAATGACCTCGAATCGAATATTATGCTTGAAGCTAAAATGCTATTTAAGATGGCGTCATTGAAAGCTATTTTTTTCCTAGCTATTTTATCTTCCGTGTATCATGATTCATATAGTGATATAGTGCTACTTACAACAAGTTTTTTTTTATTGAATGGCCAATCCAATTTAAATATTAACATGAATATCGATAAAATTTTTGTGAAATTATAATGAATATTCGAGGAAAAAAAAAGGATATTAACTATAGAAAAAAAAGAAAGATGTAAAAACAGTACCTGTATCTGAAAATAACTCTTTTATTGGCCTAATTTAATGATCTCAAGAGAGAATGAATTGAATTGATCTATTTTGTTTGTTTAAAGTCTAAAAAAATGATGATTAGTAAATTGAATAGCAATGATGAGGATAATTTGATTGAAATGTTTTCCCAAAACTACTACATTGATGATTATCACCACTATTCGGTCTCAAGAGATTAAATATTTTTAATTATCTTGATATTCAAAATGTTCAAATTGAATCGAATTAATTTTCCAACAAATTGAAAAAAAAATTGAGAATAAACTTCATTATCGATGTTTTTTGTTTTCCTGAATTGCTTTTCGCACACAAACACACACACACACTTGATTGAACTAATTAATTTAATGAATAGAAAAATAATTTTTTTTCATCATTTGTTTACAACCTTTAAAATGTGAAAATTAATTTCCATTACTGGAACGAACAAAAAAAAATAGATGGACAAAGGTGATTCTAGATTTGAGACAGGTATAAAAGGCAACAGCTAACGATGATGAAATCATCATTCGGAAATTCATTCCATTCGTAAATTTTTACTGAAAAAAAAGAAATTTTGATATTAAATGATCAAATCAATATCGAAAAAAAGCAACAGCAACAATGTTCATTTCAAAATTATCGATGAGAATATTTATTCTCGCCATTTATTTATATGGTCAATTGTTCATACAAATTATTTCGTGTTCAAATAGTCAATTAATGGAACGATTAAAAGTTCCACCACGTTTTGGTAAACGACAATTCGATAGTAAAGGTTAGTTGAGTCAATCGAATTTTGTTTGATTTCAATTGTTGTTATTATTATTTACCATTAACATAACTTAGAATTATATTCGGATAATGACAAAATGTTTACGAATGATATGATTGAACATCGATTATTACCAACGATGGATCAACAACGAATATCAATATTGAATACGGATACATTTCAACCTTCTTTCATATGCAAAATGATACGACAAGGACAATATTATAATCTACAATGTTTTAATTCGATTGTTTCGTAATTTGTTTCGAACGTTCGATTTTTTCATCAAATTCATTCATTCCTTCAATTGAATCATAAAAATTTTCACGGACAGATGGCGAAACTGTTGTCTGTACATTATGTTCGAATTTTCCAGATTTTTTTTGTTGTAATTATTTTTATTTTGATGACACTCCAAAAAAGTATACTCAAAAAAAAAGAGCGAAAGAAGAAGCATAGAAAATAGTTACGAGAAATTTGTACAGTCAAAGAAGCATTTTGAATGCATAGAACAAAGGTACTACCTATGGAAGTCTCTCACGTGAATCGGGAATGGACATCACAATCGATGACAAATCGATGGCAATCGATTTACCTCGATAAAATCACGTGATTGTTATGGATATCCGTTTTTCGATAATAACCGTGGTTTTTTAAATTTGAATTGAAATTCATTTGAATTTCAATCCATTTATTATTCATAACAATTAAAAATAAAATATCATATAAGTTCACAAGTTTCAAATTGATACAATTGATGGAATTAATCATCAAAAGTTGAATGGTCCAACGGATGTCGACGGGAATCCAGGGATTTGCATTTGATTCAATTATCTTCATTCGGTCAGTCATTTTCAAAGATGATTGTGTTAATGGCCAGATTGTGTTTGATCCTTCCACAATGTATGAAGATGAATGATCCCATCTGCATTTCGGTTATTGAGAATATTGAATTTTCCGATATCTTCAATGTTGAATAGAGTTACGATCTGATAAGTGAGAATATGAATAATTAAAATGAATGTTGATGAAAATAATAAAATGATTTACCGTTAATTGAAGATGATTATATGATGACAATAAGAAATCTTATCAATTGACCATTCGATCATATAATTCTTCATGTGGTAAATGTGTTCAACGATGAACGAAAAAGTGTTTGAACTTGTTCGTCAGTCGATAATTTGAAATCATTGATTGAACATTTCAAGACATCAATCAACATTTAGAATAGTCGAGTCGAGAGTGGCCAATATCAGCAAAATGTCAAGTTAAATAAATCGGATGAATAATTCAAAAAAGGCCAAGTCGAAATTCGCAAGTCGAAGGGAAAGACAACGAATAAGTCAATTTGAAATTCGACTATAACTCGACTATTCATAATGTTAATTTCATCATGAAAAGTTTAATCATTGATTCTTAATGACCAATTAACGATCAAGTTCAAATTCTTCATGATAATTCAAATCTTCGTAGTGTAATGGATAGTAATATTTAAAGTTTTAAGTAATGGCATAACAGATTTCAATGAATCAAATTCTTGGATGTGTTATTTTTGTCTTGCCCCAGTTACATCGATTCGTCAATGAATCTTGAAACAAGGAAGGAAATTATTCAAAGTCGATGATTAAGTTTTGCTGAAAAAAATATAAGATGTGAGAATGAGTTGTTAACAAAATTTTAAAAACATGCCTTGCCGTCTTTCCAACATTGGAAATGGATAATCAGATATGATTGATTAATTTGATGACACATTCTTTATTTAGCCAAAATGTGTAATAATTAACATGGCAATTATTGAATTGGGTTGTCAATCGATAACTGGCATTCAATGATCAAATATTTTAAGACAACGATAAACATTTTGACAAGTCGAGAGAATCCAATATCATCAAAAAGTTGAAACAATCAAGTGAATAGTCGAAAGTGGCCAAGTCAAAGCGAAAGTCAAAAATCACAACTGTCAACAAGTGGCCAAGTCAAATTCTAACGCAAAAACAACAATCAATCAATGAATCGATTTGAAATTCGAACAAGATTCGACTGTTCATGATATTTATCGCATCTTGAAATGTTTGATCATTGAATCCAAGTGACCGATAAATAACCAAATTCAAAAAATGCCTTCAGAGTTTCGATAATAATTTCATATCATCAGGTTCTGGTTAAAAGTTCAGGAAAAAAAGATAATATCAGAAAGAATCAAGTAACACATAGCAAGTTCACATAACCGACCTTTTGTTCACATTGATCAAGTGATCAAGTAAAGTTTTTAGATCATCAATTTCAACAAATGAAAAAGAGCCAACTTCCGCTGAAATATATTGATTTGGATTTCGTAAAGCGGAATTTCTTAGATTCAAATCATATTTAGATGAATTTGATTTTTTTAAAAACAATTTCGAAATTGAAATCAACAAAGACAAGTTTCAACGTTAACGAAAAATAAACGACGCAGATTTCGAATTATTTATGAAGCTCAAAAACGTTCGAATTCGAACAATCCTTTCATATAGCCTGTTACGCGTTTAATTTTGAATTTGAAATCAATTTTTAAAAAAATGT
This sequence comes from Dermatophagoides pteronyssinus, assembly GCF_027571235.1. Classification (NCBI taxonomy): domain Eukaryota; kingdom Metazoa; phylum Arthropoda; class Arachnida; order Sarcoptiformes; family Pyroglyphidae; genus Dermatophagoides; species Dermatophagoides pteronyssinus. Next base: position 1,917,119 of record NW_027461533.1, on the reverse strand, counting down.
ATTGATCAAATTAAAATTTTATTTTTTAATTTTTTAATTTACAAATGATAATCCGTTTCGATGAAACAAAAAAGAATCGTTATGGGAAACTTCATCAAGTGAAATACAATGATGTCAATATAATGAAATTACCTTAATATTTAGTCTGTTACGAATATAATTTTAAATTTGAAATCATTTTTTTAAATTTCAAGATTTAGTTTGCATCCTTTGAATAATAAGATTGAATGAAAATAATTTTCCGAAAATAAATCGAGTTTTTTCACAGTGACAGCTTTCGGCCATAGCTTCCAATGATTTTTGATAATTTTTCGTTTGTTAAATAAATAAGATGATTCGGATTGATTCTTCTTTTAAGACATAATTTTGCAGAAGTGTCTTGATCAGGATATGATTTTTTAATCGATTGAATTGATGGATCGGATATAACTTATCAAAGTTTTAGTCCGAAACCAAAAAATCAATGTTAAAATTTACATTTCAAAAAACAATCGAAAAACAATCGAAAATGTTAAAAATCCATTCGTTTACAGAGTGTAGGCCTATCCAAATACTTTAAATGTGTAAATATGAGTGAATTTTGCATTCGACAGCAACACCATCACATCGCCTGAGTGGAAGAAGCATATGCAAAAATTTTTGCATATGCTTCTCCTCCGTCCGATTTGGGGAGGGAAAGAGAGGGTTTTTTTTCAGTGTACAACGGATAATTATGGCCGTAAAATTCGTTATCACTTATCATTAATCCAAAAAAAACTATGATCAATAAAGTCAACAAATTACAAATGTCGGATTAATAAATTGTTGATTAATTATTCTTTTGCAAAAAAAAAGTTCAAATATGTCGATTATGATAACATACCTCAGGATATGGAGATTATATACTGAAAATTAATATAAATTTTCTTGTTTTTTCCCCTCAAATTAATTGAATCAAAAACACTAAATTTTTATTGTTTGAATTTAGGATAATTTTCATCCATCACTCGAACATGTATTCTCGATCAATGATAATCAATCAATGATAATATTTGACCGATAGATTAACAAAACAAACGATGATGGAGATAAACTGTATCAAAAAAAACAAACAAACAAACAAGATATATTCCAGATGTTTCATCGATTTGTTCTATGTTTTTTTTGTTGTTTAATCATTGATCATAATCAAGTAAATTTTTCTTTTGATCTTTCCATAAAATGGCAAAGAGTATTCGATTTCGGCATTTCAATAAAATGATAAAATAAAATCGTCATTGTTTTTTTTTTTCAGATTGGACTCACATTATTTATTCCTAATTTATTCGTTTCGTAAATCTAATTAAAATTGAAATAAAAAAAGAATTCTTTATTTACAATGAAAATGTGTTAATTTATCTAACTATTTTTTCGATTGGAAACACCGCATTCAAATGAAAACCAAAAAAAAAGTAATTCATTGTTACTGTTTGCTCGAGGCTGTACGATATTTTATTCCAATTAATCAAATTCATTTAACAATAATTATATATGTGTTTAACGAATGTAACATGAGAACAATATTCAATGAAAATTTGATAGATTTGTATCCGTTTTTTTTAACAAAATAAACGATCTTTACGATAGAAAAAAAGGTGATGAGATTTTTTTTTTTTTTTTGTTATAAACTTCGTATATGCTGGTTATTTTACACCCACTAACACCTACATATTCATCTGAATGAGAGTAATAATCTGATTATGAGATTGTCTTTTTTTAGTTAGTTGATAAACGGAAACCTTTTTTTTATTTTTGTCTATGTTCCATGTTTGGCCTTTTGTTTTATGTTATTCTCGATGGTTATAGATGTATGTATGTATGTGTGCTAAAAAGTTAGAGCTTTAAAAGTTCTTATCCACTCTATTGGTCGATATTTATGGGTATGTTTTGTTTTGTGTGTATGCCCATATCATCGATGTATTCTTCTTTGTTCAACATACGCAGAATTCAATAATAACAAATTCTATGTGTATGGTAGATTCTTGATTGGTTGTAGTAGAACAACATTGATGGTGGATGATGATGATGATGATGATAACCGATTATTTTTTTTCGACCACAGAAACAAAAATTATTCGGGTATATAAACGGATACATCAATAGGTATTGTTTAGTAATATTTTTATTTGAATCAAATTTTTAAAAAATACATAACCACCATAAAAAGCTTTTTGATTGAAACAAAAAAAAAATCTCAATCACCATCAACGGCAAAAAAAACAAAAACAAAATTACTAATTGATTCGATTGATATTGATCCAGATTATTTTATTATCAAGAGTTAATATTTTGCTAAGTTTTAAATCATTTCATTTTTTTTCATTGATCATAACAACTTCAATTGATTCAATAACTGTCATGGCTAAGATTTTGTTGTTGTTGTTGTTGTTACTTCCTTCACAAAAATCAACGAATTAAATTCTTAATTTCTAAATTGTCTTTATTATTATTATTATTTCAAATGTCTATACAGCAAAAAAAAAAACAAAAAAAAAAAATAAAATGGCCGCCACTTCAATGCAATTTAGCCGATTGTTTGCCATTATGGCTATTGTCGTCATAATTTTGAATGTTACATTATTGATGCCAAAAGTTTCGGCACGATATCTACCGACACGAAGTAATGATCAATTGCGACGGCAAGAAATCAAAGAAATTTTACGTCTTGTAAGTGGATAGTTGTTTATTATGATTCCAGATTTTACTTGATCATATTTTTTAAGCCGAAAATTTAACTTTTTTTGCGGTATTTTTATCAAAACAAATATCGGCTTTTTTCTTGTCATTTTTTTTGTTGTTGTTGTTGTTAGTTTTCTTTTGCTTGCATTTGTCTTTTACTATGATTGATTTAATCATCATTTTCAAACATGTTTGACATATTTTTTTTCCTTTTTTTTATATTTCAATTTTAATCTTAGCTTTTAGATCTACCAGGTGATGATAGCGCTTCATCAAGAGATCCACAATTAGGATGGATAAATGGACATGATGCATATGATATGAATACGGTACGTGTTGCACGTAATATTCAAGGATCCGAAATTGGTGCACCAGATACAATGGTTAATGCTAATAATCAAAGATCAAAACGATCATTTTTATTAAAATCTGGTTGAATTAAATTATAATTTCATCAATCATAACAACGACAACGACAACACCACTAATAATAATAAAATTAAATAATAATAATAATAAAAATAATGGAAAAAGTGTTCACTAATCATCATTATTATAATTAACACCACCTTCCCACAGAAAAACCCAGAAAAAACATATAAATTGTTTGAATTGAAGATTGATTTAGTTTTTAGTTCATAATATTCAGTTTGATAGTTTTTGTCCCCTTTTGAATTTGCATTTGTTTTTTTTATTCATTTCTTCTTTTTTTACATGAATAAATACATTCAAATTATGAAAAAAATGCACACACACACACTTAAATTTGGATATGATTTGTAAAATTTTTAACGTTCAAACAAACAAACAATACAATCAGAATATTGGAAAAAAAATATTAAATTCTATTCTATAAATGAATATTATGAACACTTTTTTTCATTATTGTTGTTGTTGTTGTCGTTATTGTTTTTATTTCCAAATAATATTTTTATCCAAAAAAAATAATTTTCAAAATCCTTACCGCTCCAAAAACAAACAAACAAAACAAAACAATACAATCAAAGATACTAAATGATACTGAATCTGATGTATTTTTATGAAGGGGTAGCAAACAAAAAAAAAATCCAATTCAAACAATCATTATTTCGAATAAATTGAATACTTTTATTTCATTTAATAAAAAAGAAAATTTGATTTCAATATTTATTTCTTTGTTCACATGTTTTTTTTGTTGGCATAAATCCTTACGATAACTTTTATTATCATAAATTGATAAGATTTTCTAGATTTGTTACTATTGAATAATAAGAGTGTGTAAAAAAATTTTATCATTCAAATACGAGTCCGAAACCAATATTTGTTCAATCACAAATGTGTTTTCAACTAAAATTGTCAACAGAGAGAAAAAATGATGAATGAATGAATAAATTGTAAATTTTTATGGCAAAAATAAATTGATGAAATTTTATTTGAATGATTATAAACAATAACTACATTTAAAAAATACAATTGATTTGTTTTCAAAAACAAAACAAAACAAAAAAATGCAAATTTTCAACATGGTATGTACACATTTTGTTTGTTTGTAAGCAGAATTTAATGTAAAGAATGACAATCCTTCAATGATTCTTTTTATTATTATTATTCAACAAAAATGATCATAAAAAATTATTATTATTATTATGTGAATGATATGATATGTTTTTCTATTTTAACAAAATATTCTTACATTTATTTCCCATCACCTACACCCTTCTTCTCTACCCACATTCAGACACCATGTTGTTGGCACATCAACATTATATTCAACATGTTAATTGTAATAATAATAATAATAATAAAAGAAATAAGTTCAAATGAACAACGACAACAAATGAATTTAAATTTAACGACTAAATTGTCTATTGTAACTACTGAATATAAAAATTTTCGTACAATTCGTGAATTATCATCAAGAGAATTGAATAGTTATCAATTGAAAAAAGGCAAGTTGGGAATAATAATAATCATTTCATATAAAAAATATATTCGTTTTTCATTTTCTTCATTAGTTTTGTCTTAATCTTAATGAATTTTCTGTTTTTTTTTGTGTTTTTGTTTCGTTTTTTGAGCACAAGAGATAGGAACTAAAATATCAAATTATATTTTTCCTGTTCAATAGATATGTTATCATTAGAGCTGGTTGTCTCTTCATTGCTGTTGTTGTTGATCAGAATAGGAAAAAAAATGAAAAATCTGAATTTGAAATTGAATAAATCCATTGTATACATACAAAAAAAAAAACACGAATGCAAATCTGAAATTATATTTTCAATAGATTTAACGTTATTCCGGAAAGAAATTTTTTTTATCGCATGGGAAACAAAAATATTGATTTAATTATTGAAAATTTAATTTAGATTTTTTTTCAGTGACTAACGAAAACGATTTTTCAATTTCAAAAATTTATTACGAAATTTTTTTCAACCAAAAATAGAGATAACAAACAAGAATTTTGTTTTGATTTCAAGTTTACTTCGCATTCACCTTCATCATTAACATGATTCTAATTTTTCTACTGAAATTCAAATGGACATAGATGTGATTTTGTTTTGTTTTCCATTGAATTTCATTGAATTATATAATCTTGGAGTTTTTTTTTTTGTTGAAGCAAATAAATGATTAATTTCCTTATTTATTATTAACATCCGATTCTTTTCTTTTCTATCTGATTTGATCTGGAATAATTTTTCGATAATGAAAACTTTTTTGTTGTTGTCTATCACCGTAGTGGAGAGAAAAAAAGTGGAATAGCAAATTGAATATATTAGATGACGAAAGCCAATCACGAAAAAAAACCAAATTTGGAGCGGACATGCAATCAGCGATAGAATTTCTTTCGCTCTCAATTTATACGATAGTCTGGTTTCTTTTATTATTATCTTCATTATTTTATTTTGAAGTTACAGAATTTCCTCGATTTTTATTCAATTGATAAAAGTTGCGCTTTTTGTGCGCAACAACATTATCCAAATTAATTTTTTTTATTTCCTTCTCAATTTGCGTAGTAGTAAATATAAAAAAAGGAAATATTTTTTCACATTAAATTTCAATATCGATTATGACACACAGGATTCTTATCCAATTTTGATTGCTGGATCAATAATGAAAAAAAAACGGAAACAAAAAAAAACATCTGGTAAATTCGACTTGAGCCGATAAAACTTCATATTTACCTCGTCCCATATATTCTATACAACACAAAAAAAATTAAGTTGAAAGGAAAAAAAAGTCCAATTCCGATAATAAAAATCGATTGATTTAGAATTAAATTTCTAGAAAATAAAGAAAAATATGTAGGAAAATAAAAATTAGTAATGATAATAGCCACTATAATAATCGAACATTATCGTATCGAACTGAATTTTATTTGTTTCAAAGGAATAAAATTCAAAGAAAAACAATATCGTTTACATTTAATGACAAGACTCGAGAACTTTATTTCTTTTTCTTATCGAATATTTTCTGTTTTGTTTTGCAAAAAGAATGGAATAGAATTCATATTGTTTTGAAAAAAAACAAACAAACTTTTCAATAAAAAAAAATTAGTTTGTTTTTATAAAAGATGCTGAACACACACGAATACACACTTCTTCACATTGACAGTAATTGATTCATTTGATGATTTGAGAATTTGTATAATTATACACGTTTATTCTTTAGTTTTTTATTTTATTTTCGATCAAAGGTTTTAAGTGTTGTGTTGTGTTTTATTTTGTCTGCTATTTTCATTTATTTAAATGAAAATTCTTTCATAGATTGTTTTTTTGTTGATATTTTACATGTTATGTTCATATCCGAAAACAATTATCGTATACGATGATGATGATGTTGTTAATGATAAAAATTACGAAATGAATTTTGAATGAATAAAATGTATATTCCGGTTTAGTTTTGCTATGCATGCATACTATTTATTCGAATAAAAATACATCAAGAAAATAATAATGAGAACAACAATCCTACATGATAAGATAATAATAATGAAGAAAAACTAATAGATTTTTGTTGTAATATTATTCTAAATTATTCAAATGAATTATCATTACAACCAATGTACTTAATATATTATTATTATATAATAAAATCTTAATACATTAAAAACTTGAATGTAATATTCATTATCAGTTATATGTAACTTTATTCATGCTTGAATACTTTTTCCGATACTATGCATTATTATTATTTTTCTAAATGTATAATCATAATAATTATCGAATAATGAATAATTAATAATACTGAAGTAATCAACTATTAAAATTAGAGATGCAAACTATTAGAAAACTTGACCGTTTGACAAAATAAACTACACAACTCGTGACAGATTAATTGTTGTTGTTATTTTTGTTTCTTCTCGATAATATTACTTTTCATTATCATCATCATAGCACGAAAATGTTGTCAACTAACTTTAAATACATCATGTCAAGATGGTTGCCATGCATCATTCGATGAATTTTGCACCGATGAAAATTATGGTTGCAGAAATAAATCAAAAATTTTGGATCAAATAGAAATTTTCTGTGATCAACCATTGATTAATTTTGAAACGGTTGGTTTATTTTATTTTTATTTTTATTGAATGGTGTTTAATTGATGAACATCTATTTGTAATTGGATGATAGGATGAACTTTGGGATTGTCTTTTATTATCTGATTTTTTTAACAGTAATAATGAACACAATGATGGCCATGAGAATATTGATAATGTTTCGAATAAAAAATCAACAAACAAATCATTAATCAATCAATCAAATTATTATGGTGGAATGAATCCAGCAAAATTTGTTTGCTGTAAAAGAGCCTTGCAGAAAAAATGTCAAAAACTTTGTTACGATGTAAAATAATTTTAAACAAATGAATTTTAGGTAACCGTAATCCATTTGTGTCTACTCTTTTCATAGACCTATTCAAATCAATGGTTAGAATCATGGCAAAATTTTGAACAATTCTGTCGAAGATCATCAAATGAAAGATTATTAAATCAATGTTTAGATGATGCTGATAATCTATGTACTTATCAATGTCCGATAAAATTACAATTTTGTCATCATTTTAATAAAGTTAAATTTCCATCAAGAAATTGTAAACAAAATTCTGATAAACAAGCCGAAAAATTGTTTCATTTTTGGATTGAACAAAATATAACTGAATTTTCGACAAATGTTTTGAATCAAAATCGAATGGAAATGTGGAAAAATCTAGCCTGTTTTCTATATATACAGCCATGTATGGAAGAAAATCATAATCCAATGCCAATTTGTCAATCAAATTGTGCGGAACTTTTTCATCATAGCCAAAATAAAATTGAAATATTGGATAAAAATATTGTTTGTGATTTTTTAGAAAATACTATCAATAAATTGAAAAAAGGATCATCATCAAATCTTTTATTTTCAAAGAAAAATTCCGAAAAATGTTTGAACCTAAATCAAATGATGACAGATAATGATATTTCTACCTATTTATCCAGTTTGAATAAAGAAGAATGTTTCTGCCAAAAGGATGATCATCATCAATGTTCAATCAATCATGAATGTTTCATAAATGATTGCCCACGTTTTCGGTGTTCAAAAATTTGCAATATCGGTAATAATTGTTATAATTGTATACTTTATTTATTAATTAAATTAAAAAACCTATAGGAAAACTATCAGAACTGAAAATACCTTTAGATACAAGTATAAAATTACCAACAATTCAATTTTCAAATGATGATGATAATCATTCAAATGAATGTTATCATCAATGTTATTGTAATTCAATGGGAACATTAGTAGATTGTTATTATCATTGTTTTTCAAATACTTCAATCATCGAGAAACAAGAATGGATACAATTAATCCATGATCAATTGTAAGCATATAACTCATTTAGTGGATATTCTAATGCATTTTTTTCATAGAATTTGTATGACAAAATGTTCCGAAACTTATGAACCGATTTGTTCGCTGAAAACTGGTCTTACCTATTTGAATAAATGTTTTTATGAATGTTTTCATGATGAATCTGAATTCGAAATGGAATTCCTATTCGGCCGAAATTGTCGAAGAATTAGTAATAATTTCAAGAAAATTTGTTTAAAAAAACATAATAAAGAAGTGTATGTTCAATTTTTTTAAAATTTTAATTTTATATTTTTTTTATCAAATAATAAATTCATCAATATTTAGCTGTATCATAGATGATTCTGTTCAATTGTTTGCAATGAAAGAAGTACGAATATCATTCGAAAGATTACAAGATTTATGTAATGAATTTAATCAATCAGAAAAAGTTGAATGGATGATTCCAGACAATCAAATAACCGTTTGTGATACAAAAGGACAAGAATATTTCAATGTTTGTACTGTACAAAATATAACCGTATCTTATTTGGGAAAATGTCGAGTATGTTATTTTATCCAATTCAATTCAGAATTAATCAATCTATTCCAATTATTTATAGGTTTATTGTTCAATGTCTGGTCCGGTATGTGGCCGTGATATACAAACTTATTATTCGGAATGTGCAGCACAAGCTGCCAATGTTTTTGTTGATTATTTTGATTCATGTACAAGTGCAAATACTAAAATTGACAAAAAATTCTGTCCAACTATAGTATGTCCGGAACAATATATAAATTGGTTACCATTTAATCAATGTCCATTCTGTGGTTCTATTGCCTATTTTATTTATGATCAAAATTATTTCGAAAAAATTTCCTATCAATCTGATGCATTAACCTTACAGTATCTATTATTACGACAAAAATCAATGAACATTCGAACATTATCACATCAGTTGCAATCATTAATGGACAACAATGATTGTCAATTATCGATACATTTATTAACACCAGGTTTTATAACGGTATTGATTCGATCAAAATTCGAATCAAATCATCATATTTGTCAAAAAGAATTATCAAGATTAATCATTATAATAAAAAATAGATCACCTATAGTACAGCTAAAATTTCCATTATCATTATTAAATTATGATGAAAAAATTGACGAAAAAATTCGATTATGGTATTCAACAACCATCAAACAACATCAACAATGGAAAAAATCAAAAATTTTTTACATTGATTCCGGTAGTATTACGAATTCATTGAACATTTCATTAACATTTATTTTTTTGAATATCATTTTATTATTATTATTATTATGGTATTGAAAAAAATATATATTTTATTCATGAATATAATGCTGAACGATAATCATCATTATAATTATCATTATCATTAATATTATTATTATCGGTACGTTTGTATGATTGTTTACTTTTAATAATTTTATCAAAATTTTTAATTATTACATCGTATAAACAATAACATTGTGTCATTATGCTTTGTAATTCATATTGTATTTGTAGACAAGTTTCATGATCATATTCATTTAACATGAAACAAGTTTCCTCTGATTGTGGATGTTCGTTGATTGTTCTTATCAATTTACCACGTTCATTGAAAATTTCATCAAAATCTTTATATTGGAATGAAAAAAAATTATTAAATAAATTATGTTCAATCAATCGAAATAAAGTTTTTTATTATATACAATTACCTATACTACAATCATATGAAGTTAGAGCAAGAACTCTATCAAGAATTTCGATCGAAATATCGCTTTCTTCATTATCTTCAGTCTTTGGAATTAGAAAAGAAAAACCCATATTGATTTTCAATAATTTTTCGGCAAGATCAATAACTATGGCACGAAGTCTATCACTAAATCGTACTATGAATTCATTTGAAATCATAGTAGATGAAGAAATTTCAGGAAAAATTGTTAACGCTTCAAGAAAGGAATAGTGATTGTAACATTGATGATGGAGATTGTTTAAATGTCGAACACATTCGCTATAAGGATGACATTTTTCATCATTGATGAAAGTTTTGTTTGAATTCTGTTTGGATTCACATTGTGATTCACAATCAAATGGCCAGAATTTTTCCAATTTCTTCAGCCATACATTACGAATATTTGCAAAATCATTTTCGGTCATCGGTTTATCGTAATTATCATCAGTAAATTTGATAATTTCATTATAGAATTCATCCATTTGCATTAATGTTTTTGGTATTTCATTTCGAACACATTCAATAGCATCGTTGATCATTTTTTCTTTATTTTCATTTAAATTACTCGAATCTAATGGTATGATTGTTGACATATTTCGAACATTTGATCGTCCGATTCCTGAATATTTTAATTGAATCGCTTTTGATTTTAATCGTCGATTATTCATCGTATAATTTGTTTTTTTCTGTCACTATTCAAAGTTATGAAGTTAGTTTGAATTTCAATCCAGAAAAAATACACTCTTTAAAATAAAAATAATGGAACGTAAATTTAAACGATCGATCAAAACAATGATTAATTAATATAATTTAGTTATTGATTTATTATTTTAAAATGAAAAAAAATGAGTACTATGAATACTAAAAAATTGCATCGATAATCCGATCATAAACAAGATTAGCATTAATTAATTACAATTTTCTTTTAGATTTATTATTGATTTGATTTTCAATGTTTCGCTGCTTTTTAATACAATGTCGACAAAACCAATGTTCATTAGGATCAGGCGCATTAATAATATTTTCACAAACAAAATGATACCATACATCACATATATCGCAGGCTATCCATTCTTCATTCAAATCATTTTTTGTATGTTGTTTACATGTACCGCATATTGATTGTTTCGAATCAGTTTGTATATCAACAATTGGATCAATGTAGCCAAGATCTTCTTCTATATGTGGTTTTGTTCGTATAACTGCTGATGATGATGATGATGATAATGATGCAGATTGCCGTTGATGGTGATGCATTTTACGTCGATGTTTTGCAGATTGTTGCTCATTATCGGAACCCGAATCAATTTCAGCCCATAAACGTTTGCTTGATTTTTTCTTTATACACTTGGCACATAACCAAGAAGAATCTGGACTTGGTGCAGTATTAATGCCTACACATGGCCAATGAAACCATTGATCACACGAATCACACCCGATCATATTTACCGATAGATTTTCAACACTTTGACATTTAGGACAAATTTCTTTTTTCTGAACAGGTTTTTCAATAACACCGCCAATATCACTTGTGGACGGATTCATCATCATCATTTCAATTGGCGCAAGATATGCTTGTCTTTGTTGGTCCTTTATAAAATTATGATCATATTTCATGGATGGTGTCACAAGCAAACTTGGCGATGGATCGATTGGTGTAATTGTCAAGCCTGAATCCTGTGGTGTAGACAAATTAATTGGTGGATTTTTTCTAGGCCTACCAACCGGTCTTTTTGGTTTGGATGTTTCATCAATATTTGTGGTTACAGTGATTGTTACAATGTTATCTTCATTTTTTGCTTTAAGTTTTTCTTGCTTCTTTTGAAACTTTTCCATTTTTTTCTTTTGTTTTTCAAAACATTTTGGACAAAACCAAGGGCCACCAGGATTCGGATCATGATCGATTCCCAGACAATAATAATGATGCCATTGATCACAAGTATCACAACAAATCATTGGTGTAGCATCATCGGGTTTAACACAAAGAGGACAAATCCAAAGTTTATTATCAATAGTTTCAGATGTGACGTTGATTGTTTCACTAATTACTGTACAGGCTTGATTCTCATCTTTTTTACTAATAATGTGTATTGAATCTTTCTCTTTCTTCGAATCTTTAATACTTCTTTCTTTTTTATGCTTTATTGACAATGATGACGGTAATGGTGATTCTTCATGACCTTTGATTAGATCTAAATCTTTATTTTTAGCTTTTTTATTTTCTTTACGGACCGTAATATCCTTGCTTTTAGATAATTTGTTAGTTGATGATGTTCCAACCGAATCGTTATCGAATAAAGATGTAGCAACACTAATAATAGGATTTTTCTTTGTTTTTGTTTCTTTTGTCTTGATTGTAGTATCTTTGATGAATACAAGTTCATTGTGTCTATCTTCCATTTCGACTTTTTTACTTTTTGTTGAAGATTTCTTTTCATTTTTATTTATAATTAAACATGATTCTTTGAAATCGAACGATTTTGTTTCATCGAATTCTTTTATTGTAGCTGGATGTTTGTCGGGCAATTGATTCAAGGTATCGAATTCAATAAGATCCTGATTCTTATCCAATGGTCCTTGTCCGAATTTGATATTAAGTTTTGGTTTGAAATCCTTTTCTTTAATTTTAGCTCCATCTCTATCTCGATCCTTATCTTTATTCTTTTTATGTTTTTTATGTTGTTTTTCTTCACTATGACGATGTTTATTCTTAGAATGTTTTTTATTCTTTTTATGTTTACTTGATTCTTTTGATTTTTCTTCGCCTGATTTTTTATTTTTGATATGATGTTCCTCATTGAATGCTTTACTAACGTGTTTGCCATCATCGATATCCATACCAGTATCGATCATAGCGGTGGACCTAGATGATTTTGAAGAATTTGAAGAAACTGATGATAAAGAAGAATTAGAATTACGTCGTCTACGATTAATGGTTGAAATCATATTTTCATCAAGATCAGATTGATTAACAAGCAATGAAACAGGATTTTTATCAACATCCATATTATCATCACTTGAAGAATCATCAGAACTATTAATTACTTCAGCTGATTTGAATTTCTGATTGGTGTTTTTGTTACGTTTGATAGTGCTGTTAAGACGAGAACTTTTATTCGATGTCGATGTAAGTTTTGAATTCGAATCATCCAAATCGAGTTCATTTGCACTGATATTTGATAATGAATCATTATTTTCTTTTTTCGCCTCTTTAGATTCAAAAATGGATACCAATGTTTCGGCTGCTTCATTCTCATCGAATGGATTATCTGTCATGTCTGTGGAATTTTTAGGTGGAAATAAATTCGAGCCAAAAGATGCATTTTGAAGAGGAGATGGAACGAAATCATTTTTGTTTGATGCTTTTTGTTTTTGAATAGATTTTTTGACAGGAACTTTTTTTGGTTTACGTTCAACATTTTCTTTCGGTTGTTTATCTTTACGTTTGTATTGCCGTTTTTTGACAGGAGTCGTTGTTTCCGCATTGCTATTGTCCTGGCTAGCAACAATTTTATCTTCACTAGAAATTGTAAATTTGAAATTCAATGGCTTATCAAGTTTTGCTTTTTTCAGCCTAGAAATTTTTTCAGTGCCTTCTTTTTTGTTACGCTCTTTATTATTTGATCTTATTTCTTTGACTTTAATGCTTGGTGTAACTGATTCACCGAATTCATCCAAGCTTAATGATCCTATTTTGATTGGTTTTTTAACATTGGATAACTTTTTCAATTTTTTCAAATTTATATCCAAATCAATATTATTATTTATAGCATTTAATGGATTATTAACAGGGAAATCGGCATTCTCTGGTTCTGTTATTGAAAAAAAGAATGATTAATGTTAAAGTAAATAAATAAAACATTTTTTGTAATATACCACCAGGTTCGGGCGAATTTTCTCTGCTTATATGATCATTTGGTAAACGTTGAGTATCAGGGAAACGTAATGTTTTCCTTGTTTCTTGATTTTCCAAATTAGGTAACAATGAACCGGAACTAGTATTTGATAATAAACGCATGTAAGCTTTTGATGACATTAAATGATTAACCAAATCATTCGCTGAAGCTGATTGATACAAAGCTAATTTGTTCATATTATCGTTTCCATTTTGTACATTTCCTTCTTGATTGGCGTTAGATTGATTTTCGTCCAAACTTTTTCCCAAACTAAATTTGAAAACTAATTTAGTCTTTTGATCATCATCAACTGTTTCTGTTTCGATTTCATCATCATTTTTATCCGTTTTCTGTGCATTATCGTTGTCCGAAATTATTTTATTCGATGTTTCGGCAGGTTTATCTTCATGTTGTTGTTGAGCATTTTTTTCGGAATTTGAAACAACTGGGTTTTCGTCAGCTGAAATCATGGATTTATCATGTTCATTTGAATCAGACTTGATATATTTGGTACAATTCAACGAAGGTAACCATTCGTCATAATATTCTGGCCGCTCTTCATCAGGATCACAATGATCAAATAAACGGCTTGGTCGATTTGGTATGGGATAAACAGGAAGGCCAAATTCTAGCGGTGATGATTCAACATTTAAAACATAATCTTTCAATTGGTTCATATCAATAGCTATATATTTGAATGCCATGAACATATCTTCGATGGTCGGTTCATTGCGTCCTGCAAGATTTGCTGCATCAACTGCCAATATTGATAAACGTCGCATATAATGATCAAGTAGATCAGATAGAACATTTAATGTGGATGTATGAGCAGAATGCCACCCGACATCATGACAAATCTTCGAAACAATAGTTCGAAGAATTGATTGTTGAAATGTTAACGATGAAGACATGTTTTTTCAACAAAACTATCAAAAGCCAAAAAAAGAACAAACGTTGTTTGGAAGATATATAAGATATTATAATCTGGAGAACATTCTTATTAAGAATAAAATCAGAATGATTGACTCCAATGAATCGGTGTTATCGTTGTTGAATTTGTAATAAAAACCTGTTAAAATATGAAACAAATAAAGAATCTTGAATACAATCACATTTAATTTTTGCTTACCAAAATTTCAAAATAATGAAAATATTAACAATCATGAATTATATTATTATTGTTTTTTTTAGAATTTATTTTAAAAAATATGGCATGAAAACAAAGAGTCGCTTTTGTTTTTTACATAAGCAACAAAATGGAAAATAATTTTGAGGAATAGAATTGTATACAGCAAAAGTAAGGTAGTGGGAGGAGTTTTGAGTATTCGAACATCAATTCGTACAAAAAAGTGACTAATTCATACATCGAAAGTATTTTTCGAACATAATTTTGTGTGAATCCAAAATTTTTTTTTTGGCATCACATATTTCAGAATCGTTACGTGAAATCAAACTTGTTTGATTCGAAACAAAACAACTGTTGAAAAATCAAAATTTATCAAGTCGAAATTTAAATGGATTTTTTGTTTTGTTTTACTAAATTTTTTGAGAAAAGTTTGAAAATCTTAATTATCTAATTCAATTGGCCTAAAATATTTAGACTATATACTTGTATATCATCATTTTGGATATAGCCAAATCCGAATATATAGTTGGTTTTTTGGCGCATGCATTGAGATATTTGGATGTATTTTTCGTTATCTTCATATGTAATGACTGTTTTAAATGACAAAAAAAAATTGTATGTTCGTCCACTATACATTCGAAAATATATCCATGTTTTTTTTTTTGTTGTTTAATAATAAAAATAAATGTTGTTTAATTTTTCGCTCCATCACTTTCACTTCTATTCTCATTTGCTCGTTTTCTCTTTTTTTTCGTTATGAATGAGTACATTGTTGCGTCTGTTTTGTCATCGTATATCGATTGTATGGATCCCTATTCATCTCTCTATATGTCTATTCCCACCTTCACGGTGGATGTGTTAAAAAAAATCGGAATTTTTAACAAAGAATTCATTACCGATTTATCATTATTGATCATCCAATCTTCATTAAAAATTGTTCACAATCACCTGTATGGTTGATTGTTTTGGTTGATTGTATTTATATTTATATTTTATTTATTTTATTTATTATTGTTATCATCATCATTTTTTTTTTTTTTTTCTCTTCTTTTTTTTAATATGTATTCACTGTGTTAGAAGCAACTCCAGTTAGGAGCAGTTAATAAAAGTTGTTCAAGCATGGCTTCTTTCCCTTTTTATAATTCGAATGATGATTGCTCAAATATTTCTACATTTCTCAAATCGAATGAAGGATGTTGTTTGTTTTGATGCAATTTACAACTTATAAGCAATGATGTTTTTTCCTTACATTTTCTTTTAAATACGAATGTATGATGTAGCGATACGTTCGAAACAAACAACAATGACGACGATAATTTAGTATATTTGTTTACATTTACTGTAAGTATTTGATTCTATGATATATCGAAAAAAGATGCTTTAGAATGTGAATTTAATTAGCTGTGATTAACTGTTGTTTTTGCTCGTTGTTTCGAAAAAAACAAAATTATTTCCGCACAATTGTTTTTTCAAAAATTCGAATTTTATTTTATTTTTCGAAATTTTTGTGATCGAAAATTTAATTTGTAACATTTATGAAATTAAAAAAACAACTAAATTAAATAACGGTTTTTTTTCTAAATTTGATATGAATGAGTTGATATAACAAAATATATTACAAATGGATAACCAAACAAATAACTAAAACTGTTGTTATCATTATTTTTATGATACATGATTTGCTTTCTGGTTTGTTTGTTTGTTGGTTCGTTTGTTTGACTGATTTGCATTTGCATTTTCATGTATGTATGTAAACAAATTGTCAAATTATAATTCCTATTAACCTCAATTCTTTCTCTTTCTCTTTATCTATCTCATCAAAAACATTATTGATATGACCAAAATTTAGTTGATTTTATTATTATATAAATTTAACATTCATTATTCATTTTGTTTAATGTGTGTGTATGCGTGTGTTTATTTGTACCAAAATCAATACCTATCTATTAAATTATTATTTTTTTTTATTTGCCGATCTAATTCAATTTCCATATATATACCGAACAATTATTTTATCTCTCTTCCCTTCATCAATGAATAACCATTCAGGCGCACAAACATTCATCATATTGTGTGATTTCTTTATGAAATTTTTTTTTGTTGTTGTTCTTATTTCAAAAAAAATTCCCATCAATTATGTGTGATGTAACATTGTATGAATAAAATCACTATCATCAACTTTATCGTTATCGTCAATTACAAATGATAATGATGAGAATTTAAAATTCTAAACAACAACAACAACTAAAACTTTACAGTAAGTAATGATCTCTTTTTTGTTTGCCTAGTGTTTAAATTACTTTTAAATATAATAATTCATCAGTCATGCTTGATTGATTTATCATTTTGATTTGATTAGGATCTATTTATTAAATTGAATTTGATTTTTTTTTTTATTTGAATAGCTCAAAGATTAAGGAGGGGGAGTGTTAAGGGAAAAAAAGAATGTTTTTTTTTTTCTTGTTAGTTGGTTATTGGTAATAACAATCGCATAATAATAATGATTGCTCTTTTTTCTCTTTGTTTCTGATTATTACTATTGGTAACTATCAATATTTGGGATTCAATTCTGTTTGGTTCGAAGATCGTTTTTTTCAATATTTGATTTGTTTGTTTTGTGCTTATTTCATTAAGAAAAACAGACAACATTACCAACATGACCCGGTGATAAATCTAATAAAAGTAGAGGGAAATTTTAAACATTGTATCACTAAGCTCAATGATATCCGATTTAATGTCATTTAAGGGAAAATGTTTTAAAATGATTTGGCTTATGACATTAAATTAATTTTGTTTTCATTGTGCCAAGTCATCGTTTATTATTTTGATTTTTTTCCATCATTCTAAATCCGTTTCCAATAATTTTTCTTTGGTTTCTTTTTGTTTTCATCTTATTCTTTTGTATAGAATTTCGAGAAATGGATTTTGGCTTGAACACACAATTCAAGATGAACGATTATTGATGAAAAATAATAATTATCAAAAATGAAACTGAAATAGCAAAAAAAAAAAGAACTCTACAAACATACAGATTCAAGCGCACATCTTTTTTTGTTTGTCCATTTTTTTTAAATTTATATATTCATCAAAGTGTAAATATCATCGTCTTTCAACATCAAAGTCATGATTCGCAAGAATCGTATCCTACAGATATTATTATGTCTGTTCCTGTTTACCTTTATATTTCCCTTTCTTTTAAGTCTTTTGGGAAATTTTCACAATACTTCAAATACGTCAACGTATATTTTAAATCAAGAAAAATTACAATTGAATAAATATTATGGACAACAAGATTCATCTAATGAACGTGATTCAATTATAACACATGCAATTAATAATTTAAATCTAACATATGCAAAAATGATAGCTGGCGATTCATTAGATCGACAATTAGCATATCGTTTTGCTGATCTAAATAATCGAGTAAAATATGCTGAAATGATTGCCGGTGAAAGAAAGCAGGAAATTTTTCAATTATTACAAGAAATTCGTGATCTATGGACTGTCATACAGAATAATACTAATCATAATTCATCTAAAGAAGCCGAAGCTAATTATACTTCATTTGCTATGAGAAAATCGATGGCCGAATTACTTTTCAGTAAGTTATATTGAAAAATTTAAAAATGATTTAATTTTGATTACGTTTTCCATAGCTGAGCAAAACTCTTCATTATCAATGCAAGAAGAAATAGTTCAAATCCCAACTCTTTTTAGTCTTATGCCTCATCTCTCATCAATAACATCATTAAATCCGGCATTTCGTGTCGCTACCAAACAAAAACAATCGTCTCGTATTCGTTTTGTATTTGGATTACCAACGGTCAAACGTTTGGTTGAATCTTATCTGATTGCAACGTTAAGAAATTTGATCAAAAATTTATCATCAATAGAACAAAAACAATCATTGTTTGTTGTATTCATTGCTGAAGTATGAACTTTTCATTTAATTCAAATCTAATATATTTTTTTCCATTTATAGAACGATCCAGAATTTTTTCAGAAAACTGCTAGTGATATTATTCGTAATTTTGAGAAACAAATCGATTCGGGTTTAATCGAGATAATTTCCCCTCCTAGCGATTATTATCCAGATTTTTCCAACCTCAAAAAAACACTTGGTGACCCAATTGAACGAGTCCATTGGCGAACCAAACAAAATCTTGGTAAACAGTTTTGTTGACAAATAATGATCGATAATTTTATCTAGATTTTTTGACAGATTTCGCCTACTTGATGATGTATTGTCGATCAAAAGGAACCTATTATGTTCAGCTTGAAGATGATATTATTTCAAAACCATCATATTTGGCTAAGATGGAAAAATTTATAGCAAATAATGCCCTTAAAAAACGAAATTGGCTTTTATTAGATTTTTGTTCACTTGGTTTTATTGGTTTGTTTTCAATTTTTACTATAATCGTATTTTTGCAACTATAACCTGTTCATATTAGATCAGTGAATATAGTCGCAAAAATACGGAATGTTTCAGATAAGAAAAAAACTAAAATTTTTCATCATGTATAGGCAAACTGTTTCGTACAATCGATTTGTCACATTTCGTTCTATTTTTCACCATGTTTCACAATGATAAACCGGTAGATTGGCTTTTGGACAATTATGCTCAGACAAAGGTTTGTCGTTTCGACAAAGACATGAAAGATTGTAAACGTCGAAAGGAATCCATATGGATCACGCATAAACCGTCATTGTTCCAACATATTGGTACTCATTCAAGTTTAAAAGGAAAGATCCAGAGATTACGCGATAAAGGATTTGGAAAAGTTAAATTATTCGAGCCACATCTGGATAATCCACCTGTTTCCGAATACTATTGTACAATCAAACCATATCAGCAATATAAACTCGCAAGTGCCTATGAAGGAAAAACATTCTTCTGGGGTGTATCACCGAAAAAAGGTGATGTATTTGGATTCAAATATCAGCCACCAATTGAATTGGAAAGCTGTCTAATAAATTCCGGAAATATTGAACATCCATTAGACATTTTATACAATGCTACATTACAAATCAAACCACATGTTCATAATAATACATTCAAGAACATAGATAAAGATGGTTTCATTAATCTGGCATCATTCGATCCTGCCAAAGGTTCAATCGATATTCAAATACCGAAGAAATTGAATCCAATTGTTGAGCTACGTGTTCGTATTGATGAAGATTCGATTAATTGGGTGATTGTAAATGAGGTATGTGTTTATTTATTTTAATTATTATTTAATAAAATTATTAATTTTTTCTTGAACATATATAGATTAGATTGATATGAAAGAAATGCCTAATAAGACGTAAAAAAATGATTTGTTTTCTACATCGATTTCTAGTCTCTGCTTATTTATATTAACTAATTGTGTCAAATGAATTTTCATTATTGTCCACTATTTTGTCACAAAATATCATCATGAAAATGGAAATTTTTTATTGTTTGTGCCTTTTTGAAAAAATTCCTTTTTTAAAGCATCGTTTTATGTACGTGTGATTTGTTTTTCTTTCGATTATTCACGAAAATTTTCCTATCTATTCTACAAACTACTAATTATCATGACAATAATTTGAAATCTTAATGTGTGATATTTCGATGAAACTTTTTTAAAATTATTATTTATTTGATTTAATGTTTTTTATTCGTTATTAATAAATACAACAAATACTTTGGATTAGAAATTATTAAACAAAAATAAAAACAATTATCACAGTCATATTATCAAAAACCATGCTTTCAAAAAAAAATGATTTCAACTTGATACTACTGATTGTAATTGTGATGAACGTAATCGTCGTTGAGCGACAGCCGATGTATTGGTCATTGTTGAATAACAAGGTCGTTTAGCTTTATAACTAATTTTCGAAACTGGATTTTTTCGGCTCCAATATTCGCTCGGTTTGCTATTTTCCATATAAGTGAATGACCAATCATTTTTCATTTCATATTTTTTTACCATTTTTTGTATCGCCTTGCACGATTGATTCTGTTGAGAAGCATTATCTTGACCATCTGTGACCATTATACAAACAACTCTTTCATGATCATTACGAATTTCATCGGCTAATTCTAATGCACATTTAACTGCATCAAATAATCCTGTACGTCCAGATGGATTATAATCATACAATCGTAATGGTTCTACCATATTGATATTGATGCCTATTGATCAACAAAAAAAAAGAAAACAATGATAATAATTTAAATGGATTCATGATTTAAATAAAATCAATATTTGTAAATGGATGAAAAATATTGTTATTCGATCAAAACAACTGATCATGTTTTATTAATGTGATATTCAAATTTATATTTACAGTAAAAGGGTGATTGTAGCGCACCCTAACGATTGAACTCAGAGTCATCTTTCAACAAATATCACGTTATTTATGAAAAGAATTTATTTAAAATACTTTAAAAAGAAATGAATAAAAATGAATCAGTCTGGTTTTTGACTTCAAACTGAAAAGTTGTATTTTGTGTGTTTTTACATATTTACTATTCTTTAATACCTTTATACATTACTGTGATATTATTATTAAATTTAATCATTATTAATCGATCATTACTATTTGGGTTGATTTCTCGTTGTACTTCAATATAACGATTAATACCATCAACAACTTCCTGTCGTTTCATACGCATACTTAATGATTCATCGATCAGAATCAAAAACAATGTTTGATCCATTAGATTTGTTTTCACTTTTGATGGATTTTAAATTCCGGTGTGATTATTGTTTTATTGGTCACTTATTTTTGAAAAAAAATAATAAAAATAAACACAAAAATATAAATTAAACAAATAATAAATTAATTTTATGTGTTCGTGGTGTGTGTTTTTGGTTAGTCAGTTTATTTCTTCGTTAATTTCGTCGTTTCGAAAATCATGAAATTGGCGCTTTCGTTTGTTCGACATGCGTTTATATACAAGATTGCATTATGACAAATCATTGATGAAGAGGATGATGATGATGATCGTCATTCTAGTAGTGGCAAAAATGGGCAATCCATTGCCCATCAGTATTTTTGTGGGTAGAAAAGAAAACTAAAAAAAAAAATACTAATTTTGTCATATAATTATCAAAATAATGATGAAAATAATATTCAGCTTGATTCATATAAAGCTACATATTCAATAATGGTTTTTCCACACCCCCTTATTGTGTAACAAGTTTGTTTTTAACATTCTTTAATGAAAAAAGTAAAAAAAAAGAAGAAGAAAAAACATATAGAAAATGGTCAGCAATTTTACATAACATGTACTGACGTATGCATTAACTTATGGACTTATGTATCAGACAAAAAAAAAGAAAAAAAATGTACGTCATCAGAAATTAAATTTGAAAAAAAACACACAGAAACCATTGCTAATAACATCATGATCGTTTAATATGATAATGATTGGCAGGTTTGGTTTTTTCTTATTCAATTCAATTCAATTCAATCGATTAAAGGAATGACTGGAAAAACTAATGAAATTCAAAGGAAATCAAAAAACAGAAAGGGATAAGGATAATAAGATTGAAAAATTCATGTTTTTTTTTCTCCTTCAAAAAAAAAATGAAATGGATTATCATCATTATACCCTACCTTCAATCGGAATTCATTGATTGGATTGAAAAAAAAGATTTTCATTTTGTAGATGAAATCGAATCGATGAAATTAATAATACTATTAAAAACAGATTGGAAACCTTGAAACAATTATTGGGAGAAATTCAATTAAATTCTTTTAAAATTATTAAGAATGTAAGAGGTTCTATGAAATGGTTGCTAAATAAAGATGATGATAATTATTATTTTTTTGGTACAATTTCCTTGAATAATTAGTATCAATAATAATAATCAAATGACATTCAATAAAAAAAAATTATTTTCTTCTTTCTCATTTTTTTTCCTAATGTATCCTTGAAATTTATTCCGCTCAAATTACGCGAACAAATCAACAAACAAATAAATAAATAAATAATGGGCAATTTGTTATTATTATTATTAGAATCAAAATTATCATGAGTTGCTGTTGTCGTCGTTTATTTTTGCTATCGATTTTAAAAATAATAATGAAAACAACAAATTTCATCGATGAAACATTTAAATAATTCAATATTTATATTTTTGAAAAAAATTAATCGGTTGTTTCAATATTTGGAACTAATATGCAAAACAACATTGGTCCAGGATGTTTTCTATACAAACGAAGTTTTTTATGATCATCCAATTTTTGTCGTACAATAATTCGAACAGAGATATTTTCAACCTGTTTTTTTTCACGTGATTTGGTTGTTTACGTTAATTAAAATAAAAATAGAAATTTTTGTTAAAAATCATACCGTTGGAAAACTTTTCAACACTTTGAATAAAGATGTGAATGTATAATTTTTATCAGCAACAACACCATTATCAACACATTCACTACCATCATCAGCGATTGTCGATGAATTTTCGCATGGACTAATCGATGGCCCATATGGCATTTCAACCATTCGTCCTGCTACTGGAACACGAGCAACAATGATCCGTTCAATCGATGGTACTTTAGCGATTGTTTCTAAGAAAAAAAATATTTTATTCATGATTAAGTTTATTTTTGGTGATTTAAAAAAAAACATACTAAATTGAATTTTAAGCACAGCATCAATTCCTTTAGTTAGCTTACAACGGGTTTCGCTACCATTTACAGGTGGACATTGATTTACAAAAACTTTAACATCTTTTGCTGCAATTGGTGATTTAAAATCTTCCTGACATGATGACCAAATAGTTTCACTTTCTTCAACAGCTGCAACAGTAGTAGCATCTTGGGCATTAATAATTGATAAACAAATGGAAAATATGATTAAAAACAATATTGAATTGTTTCCTAATTGTAGCATCGTGGCCATTTTCCTAATAACAAATAATAATAATACAGTTATTCTATGTGTTGTATCCGAAAGCACCACAATCGCTCAAATAATTTATGGTGATTAATGATGACGATTTTTTTCTTGATTGAAAACAAAAACGTTATCGAATGCCAAAAACGAAAAGAAATCATGTTAGCGAACAAATAAAAATATTGATAAGATTTGTTTTGTGTTTATACAATTACAATTCGTTATCATTTTATAACAAAATCTATGACATTTTTCTATTTCGACTTTGATCGATTTTTATCAACCTTCGTATTAGTATTGACATCGTTTATATCACTATATATTGAATTTCAATTCTAAGATTGTTTATAAATTTATATCAACTTGAATTCTTTCATTAAATGATTTGATGATCAAAATAAAATCAAATCAATACTCATTGACAAGAAAAAAAACCCGGAGATTTTCAATTTGTTTGTATGATGATTATCAAAATTATTAAGGTGAAGGGTATTATGAAATTATTTTTTCCTTCAAAAATTGATTTGACAAAAAAAAATTTCCACACATTTCCCTCAATTTTTTTCACATCCTAAACATTTCGGTACTTTTTATCTTATCAGCAAAAAAAATCGGCTTTTAAATTGAACTTTGAAAATAAATACATATTTCCTGTGAACATGGTGATATAAATCTGTAATCAGTAATTTTAAACACAAACAGAAGGGTTTTTTTCATTGTTTTTTATGAAAAAAAATAATTATTTCGAGAAAAACTCAATGCAAAAAAAAACATTTAATCGGTTGATTATAGAGAAAAAGGAAAAAATTTATCAATCGATACATCCGTTAATTCTTCCATAAAAATGATATTTTTGTTTTCCAAATAATAATAATAATAATAAAAAATAGTAATTTTCCATTATTTTGATGACAAATTTTTAAGAGTTGTTGTTAAAATATTTTTGAAATAGTTGATTTAAATTCAATTTGGTTTGTTGATAACTTTTGGCCAAAGCAACGGCAATAATACAACAGGATACAAGTATTGCACCTACTATTGATGTCCATGTAATTGTTTCGTTAAAAATAATCACCTCCCAAAGAAAGGCCAATACAATGTTAAATGAACGAGTTACCGAAATTGTGCTAGCATCTTCATATTGTAATGCTAATGTAAAAAAATACTGTTCAATCATGCTCATCAAACCAATCACTATCAATGGTACGATACACCATGGATCATACCAATTTAATGATCGATATAGACGTAAATGAATTAGGATTATTGAACCATTTAATGTGACCGCAATAGCAAACCAATTGATTGATGTTATAAGCTCATAATCAAAAAGTAAAAAGAAAAAAATAGGAATATATTGATTTATATTCAAAAGAAATTCTGCTATGATTCAATTGAATAAATCTTAGCCACGTCGTGAACTTTTTCCATCTTTCTTTTTATCCTTTTTTAAATCTTTTGGCTCGGCAATAGCAACAGTTTCGGATAATTTAACTTTTTTCTTTTTTTTCGATTTTGTCGATTCATCAGGCTGTAAAACGACTGATGATGAATAAGAATGTTGTGGAGATTGTATCCTATAATGTCCACCACCTACATCGAACATTACATTACGAGTTTTTTCAATAATTAATTTTCGATGTTGATCACCAGTGGGTGAAGATGCGGCAAATTTTTCAACTGTTTCAACATGTTCAACAGGTAATTGTGTTGTGAACATCGATGTAGATGGTACTATCGATTGATCGTGATATTGATGATGATGATGATGGATTTGAATGGGTTGTGAAAAGGTGGTAGGATCAGTATAAACATGTTCAACTGGTATTTCGATTTCAGATGAACTAATAGTTGATTGTTTATGAATTAATCGTTTATCATCATCAACATCACGAGCATCGCCATGTGATGAATGGATTTTCATTTGTTTTTTGCGTTCGACAATTTTTTCTTTACGAGGAGATTTATCTTTTTCCATAACTTTTTTCAACAATTTAAATGATGAACTACTCGTTTTAGTAGGAACAATTTCTGTTTCATCGATCGATTCCAATAATTTGGATTTTGATAGTTTAGATTTAGATGATTTTTTATCTTTTGTTTCATCAACAACGATCACCTTTTTCGAATGTGATTGATATGGTGGTGGAGATTGATCTTTGATTCGTGATTTTGATTCCTTGTCACGGTGTTTGGTATGTTTGTGATCTAAATCTTTGGATTTTTTCGGTTTTTCATATTTATCTTTTATTTTAGTATCCGATTCTTTTTTCAATTTTTTCTTTTCAATTTTTTCCAATTTTTCACTTTTTTCTTTGACGGATGATTTAGATTTTTGTAAAACTTTTTCTTTTTTCTTGCTCACTTTTGACTCTTTTTTTGTTTCATCATGTTTTTTTGCTTCTTTAATTGAAGATTTTGATTCGAGTTTAGTTATTTTTTTCTTTTTCTCTTTACTTTTCTTCTCTTTAGATTCTTTTTTAATTTTTGAATCTCGTGCAACATTTATATCACTGATAATAACTTCCGGTATCTGTAAACGATTCCGTTCAGCAATTGCATCCATTCGCGAAATTTTGTGTTTACTTTTACTTGATTTAGTTTTGTCTTTTGTTTTTTCTTTGTGACTTTTATCGATATTCGTTTCATCATCAACATCTTCAATGGCTTCATCACTTTCTCTTAAGACTTTAATTTCGGGTATATCATATTCTTTTATTGTTATTTCTTCGTCATCTTTAGTTTGTCGACCAACTAAGCCAATATTAATGACAATCTCTTCATGTAATGAACTTTTACTACTTTCCACAGTTTTCAATTCAGGTTCTGATTGTTGTTTGGATCCACTACTACCCATAAGAAATCCAGACATTAGTCCCATAACCGTATTACGGAAAGAAAATTTTGTAGATTTTTTGGCCGCTGTTTCTGTCAGGATTTTTGACTGGACAATTTCTTTAAGTTTTAAACTTTTACTATCAGCTTTGGGCGATGATTCAGGTTTGGCGGTGTCAATCTCCAAAACAATGTCATCAGGTGTAGATCCTTCAGTCTTGCTGGACAAAACATCTTTTTCCAATTGGGCTGCTTGAAGTTCCAATAATTTACCACCATCTTTTTCTATTGGTTTGGCAGAAAGCTGACCTTTGGATTCTTTCAATAAATTTTTCTTTTCTTTCTTTTCATTTTTCTTTTGCTTTGAAATCAAAAAACAAATTAACAGGTTATTAATTAAATTTCAAATTTCAAACAAGATATAAATACCTCCTTTTCTAGCTTTTTCTGCTCTTTTTGTTCTTTTTTGATTCGTTTCTTTCTTTCCTTTTCTGATTCAAAACCATTGCTAAGTATGGCAATTTGATCAGTGATAATATTGAAAGCTGTTAAATCAATTTTGGCACTTTCTACTTCTTTTTCAACTTTTTCCATTTCTTCTTTTGACATTTTGACACCCTGAATTTCATCTTTTTGATCATCTGCATCCTCTTCGAATGATAATTCTTTACGACTAAATAATCGTTTGAGACGTTGACGCCAATTCATATGTCTCATTTCGAATGATCGATGTTTTTTCACACGATTCTCCTCTAAATCTTCAACTCGTTTCAATACTGAAAACAATATAATATGAATATCATTTCCGTTTAAAATGTAAAGACATACCTGGTAATAAATTTGATGGGTCAAATTCCAACTCTTCTAACTTGATTTTATTTAGATGAGTATTGATTAATTTAGTGATTTTTCTTCGTGTATAATCCGCTTCAATTTCTTGTTTCGTTCTTGGTATTCGACATCGAAACATGCAACAAAGAAGAACAGCTATTACAATTAAAATACCCAAACACGAAAACATAATATGCCATATTCGAAAATCTCCAAAAACCGTTTGTTCCAGCCAAGAACTATCAACAGTCAAATCGATTGGTGATTGACAAATTATCACCGGTGGAGGTGGTGATGTCGTAGAACTCTAAAATATGAATTTATCATAATTCATTAAGAATGAAATTTGAATTTCAAATTCAAATGTTATTTACTTGTTTGGATGTATCATCATTTTCTGCTTCAGCAATCAATTGTTTGGCAAATAAGAGATGAAATGTTAATGCAAGTATTAATATCTGCTTGATCATCATCAAGTTTGATTGTTTGCACATTTTAATTAAAATTCGACGACCTTTCAAAAAAATTGATTCAATATCACAACAATAACAATGATTATGATGATGACGACCACGATGATGATGACAATGATTATGGGTAAAACGATTAAAAATGTTTGATTTCAGATGCATTGTATCATTTTTAGTAAATTTTCAAATAATCAGTTGTTTCAAATATTTATCATGGCTTTTCTAATAGAATAAAGTTTGTTCATTGATTATCCTAGATCACAGTTAATATTTCATGGACAAAATTACAAGTTACAATGGCAACAATGATCGACATCAAATACCATTATTATGGAGCTTCATGGGAGCCATTCGTTTGATTAAACAAGCGAGAAAAAAAATGGAATGTCGTTTTTTGTTGTTGTTTTGTTTTATATTATTGTTGACACCTTAAAATGTTTATGCAATATGATGATAGTAATAAACAGAATTTATTCATATTGAATGAAAAACAGCCACAAACCAAATGTACACAATCATGAAAAATTTAATCAATTTCACCCGAAAATAACAATTTTTTATGATTATTGACTATAAGGCGACCCAACAGAATTTATTTATTCAAACACACACAGCATCCGGCTATGACCAAAATTTTGTGTCATATTGAAAATGAAATTATTTAGATTATCATCAAACAATATTACATATTAGTAGACTAATATAATATGTTTACATACCCGGACAATAATATAGTTTGAAGTGAAAATAATTTTTTATTATTATTATTTTTTTCCATATACTTTCACTATATAAAAAAAAACTGCATGTGGTTCTTTCCGATCAAACTTGCAATTCTTGATTCTTCGTTTTTCGTCTTCACTTTCCGAAAAAAAAATGACTCGCCCATAATTCTGTCATAACTTTGTTCAATTTTTGTTTCTCTCTCATAGGCCGTTGTTCCATTTTTTTGCTTTATACAAACAATAAACAACACGACAAGATTACCTTTACCTGAATGAGGTCTATTTTTTTTTTAAATACAAAAAACCCTACGTACACCTTATATTTTTTGAATCGCATTTGCGTGCCATATCTAATCTAACCTAATAATTATCACAGATAGTGAAATGAAAGTGTCCGATTTATCCGTTGTTGTTGTCGTTCATGTCATACATTTATTATTTATCATTTTGGATGAAAAAAAAATACGAAGAAAACTTCTATCATTCCATCGAGCAGCATCAAGAAATTCTCATCTAATTTTTTTGTCCCGAAAATCATGATGATAACTGTATCACAAAAAATGAATGATGAAAAAATCCTTTGATTCAAAAAAATGCTTTCAAAACTTATTTGTTTTTAAATAAACATTTAAAAAAAACTGGTCTCCACCCGTTTCCGCATTGTTGTAAGTGAAAATATTTTCTTCAAAATGATTATGAATTTTATTTTTAATTGTTTTTGTTTTTGGTCGATTGTACAAACAAGCTATTGATTAAGTGAAATTCATCCGAAAATGACCATCGAATTTCGTATTGTTCGAAACAGATTCCACAAATAGAAAATGAAATTTTATTGACAAAAAAATGGAACAATAACTTGAATCGATATGCGCCATCTTTTGATAAAGATTTAAATAAATTTTTTTTTTTGACAAAAAGAAACATTTTTGTAAAATAAGATTTTATTTTATTTTATTCATTCACATAATTATCATTTTTTTTATACAGAATTCATGATAATAAAGCAATCAATGGATTACAATGATGATATACAATTGATAAAATTTAAAAAACAAGAATTAAATAATTAAAAAAAGTGGATGAAATTGAAAGAAAAATAATGATCAATAGGATGAAAATTTCAAATGACAATTTAAATGAATAATATGGAAAAATATTACAAAATTATTATTCACATTATACAAAGATTGATATAATAATTATCGAATTGGAAAAACAACGATTTTTTTTTACAAATTAACAACAATGTGTGTGTGTATTAGTGTAAAATATCAGTGAGTATTTCAAAGGTATTTATCTCTTCCACCAATGAAGAGGTTGAAAAATTTCACAATTAAAATGACAATTTTTTTTTGATTTTTGTTTGTGCAATGTTTTCCAATTAGAAAACAAATTATTTCATAATAATTAAAGCTATCGATATTTACAAACTTATTGATTCAATTTTATTAATGAATCAAAGATGATGATGATGATGATCGTTGTTGTCGCCTTGAATGATTACGACGTTTTCGACTTGAAAGATTTGATGAATCTCTTTTGAATTTTACGTTGGTTGGATCATCGGCCAATTGTGGATAACGTTCAATACAGGCTTCTTGTACGGTTTTACGTCTTGCCAATCGTGCAACTCGATTTATTTCTTCATCAAATGAAGCACCATAACGAATGTTGAGCATTAGATTGCCAGTATTGACCAATAAATGACTAGTTGAAAATGATGAATCACTATCTGGAACCCTACTGACATTGACCATGGAGCCTAATTTATGTAATTGTTCAATATCACGTTGCATTTGTTGATGTACATCATTTTGAGATGGTTGAACAAAAAAGAATTCATCCTTCGAATGATGAACCAAATGGAATGGCAATGAATAAGTGCCATTGAATACATTTGTTAACACAGAGTTAATAATGGGGTTTTTTTCAATTTCAATACTATGAACAGTAGTTATTCGCGGTGTTCGTGATATCAATGCTGCGCTCAATGG
Source organism: Dermatophagoides pteronyssinus (assembly GCF_027571235.1). NCBI lineage: Eukaryota > Metazoa > Arthropoda > Arachnida > Sarcoptiformes > Pyroglyphidae > Dermatophagoides > Dermatophagoides pteronyssinus. The sequence continues at coordinate 1,886,111 of NW_027461533.1, read as the reverse complement.
TGATGGCATCATAGCAATCGATATTTCATGCATATCGAAAAAACTTTCCGAATTTGAATCGAAAGGTAGCTTGATTTTACTTTCAGGAATCATTGATAAATGATTGAAGATAGCAATCAAATTTTTCCTTTCAGCATTCAATGATGTGATGACTGGTGAACTTTGTGTGAAACTGAAATCTTTAGTTTCAATTTGTTCATCAAAGATAAAATCAAGTCGATAGCCAAAAGTTTGTAACCACGATTTAATATCTGACATTGGTAATGAACCAATTGCACCATCCATTTTTTTAACGAAATGAGCTGGATTGACAGGATCATTGTTTTGGAATCGATATAGATGAATCATATCCTCTAAATCTTTATCAAATGCATCCCAGCTTGGTGTAAGCCATTGAGCGATTGATGAATCATAAACTCGTCCATCTTTAAAGTGATTTAATCCAGTCAATGGATCTCTGATTGAACCATGAAAATCAATGGGCAGCCAAAATGATGGGTTAGAATCTTTGAGAATTTTGCCCCAAACATCACGAATAATTTCCTTGACTAAAACACCATCCCCTGTATAAACAGCGACTGGTGAGCCAAGATGATCACTAGCGACATAATATTTTGTGCCTTCAATGGTAAGAGCAATAAGATGACCATTCGTATCGTATATGAATCCGATAATCCTTGAATCAATGACACAATGACTGATTGATGAGGGAAGAGTTTCATCATAAATGAATTGAGTTCGATTTTGTGTGTTACTCGAACTAGTCACGAATCTACTCATTAATCGATTTTTATGATCATAATGATAAGTGATGGCCAAATCATTTTGAGACCCATCGTTAAGCATCACACCGGTTAGTTGGCCATTGGCATTCCACATGTATTTGTTAGTGGAGTCTCGAGAGATAGTGAAGCCACGCTCATCGATCATGAATAGATCTTCACCATTATCGCTAAAACTTCGAGCTCGACCGGCTTCATCGCGTCTGTGAAAGAAAACCATGATTAATCATCGATAAGATAAATATGAACATTTAAATAGATACTAACCTGATCTTAAGTTCTTTATCACCTTCATGTATGGTTTTTAGATTACCATCAATATCATAACCGTATAACAAACGTGCAACAACATTCGATACAGTTGATGAACCACTAATCAAAACTTGTTCCAAGAAACCAGAGCTTGTGTAAGTATAATTACTGTTGATATAGTTGGCACCATATTTTAATCGAGATTGAGCAATACGAGATCGACGTTGTTCATATTGAATAACTTGTGAAAAGAGTTCCTTATTCCAAACTGAGAATGTTATTCCAACCATTCGACCATAAGAATCAGTGGCAATAGTTTTGAGCAATCGTTCATCACCAATCTGTACAACATTAGCACTATGTCGTTTGAATATAAACGTATCGACACCCTCTTCCATGCCGGTCAATATTGAATACTTTAATTTTTTTGTTTCTATACTTCGTCCTTGTAATTCAAACTCAACTACGTTTATATGACCCATACCATCATATTTATAGCGAAGTTTGTAATTGGAAAGTTCCGTTCTAGAGTTGAAACTGATTCGTTCTTCTTTAAGTAACGAGCCTTGATGACGATATTCGGCTTTATAATCAAAATTGTCTGATGTAGTTTTGTTTATAGTTTTGATTAAATTTGTTCCAGCATGATAAATATATTTGATTTTTTCACAACCAGAAAGCTCTGTTTCTAATAATCCCAATGTGTTGTATATCATCACTTTTCGACCGGAATTATTTGGCAATAATTTTGTTATTGTTCGACCCCATTCATCGTATTGAAATATGAATGGATTATGAAAACCTGATGGTAAAAAGAGCAATTTGTAAAAACCAAGCGAAACTTGTCGATACAGTTCATTGCGATGACCAGCTGGTGTCATGATGGCGGTCAGACCACCATTGGCGTCATATTGAAGCAAATAACGGCTATTACCTTCTGCCTTAATTATCTCGGTTGGACCTGAAGACGTATCATATTTAAGTTTAGTCGATGAACCATCACCATATTTAATACCGGTCACGCGACCTTTCAAATCATATGACAATTGAAGTGATAATTGTCCACGTTTCCAGCTAAGCAAACGAGCGAATTGATCGTATTCTAATTCCACGGGTGTTAAATTAAAGTTTGATATAAATTTGGTTGGTTTATAATTTCCATTATCAAAATCCATATGTAATAGTGGACGATTAGAATGATCAAACAAAGTTTGTTGATTGGCATCTTTGTCGTATTCGATCGACAGGATGGTGTTACCATTCAATTTTAGTTTTCTTCCGATAGACGTCAATGATGGTTTTTTGATCGGATCGTTTCCTGTATTACCGGATAGCTTGCTAGACATTGAATTTCTTTTGACAAAATATTTCCATTCAATACTTTTGACATTTTCTGAATTATAAATGATCCTCATAATTGACGGCAAAGGCCATAGTTCGCTCATTTTAGACCATGAATCAGCAATCACTGGTGATGACATGGATTCAATTTCCAAATGACTTGTATCACGTTTCCTCATAGCCAATTTATGTGATGATCCTTTTGTTGATGGATTAACATTGCTAAGTCTTTCCAAAGTGAAAACTTCATCTCTTTGCAATACATTTTTGCTTATATACTTGTCTCCTACGTCTAAACGTATAAGATCGATATCATTATAGGAGACTAACAATTTTGTTGTTCCATCAAACGCCAAACGATTGTTCAAACGCATAACATCACCGGTGGGCAATATTACTTGAATTACTCGTCCGTATTCATCATATTTGTACAAGGTTGATTTTCCCCATGAATCAGTTCGAGATGTAAGCAAAGCATCCAAGTTTCCTTGATAATTAAATTTGATTACATAGTTACTTGGAGTGGTAAACGATGCCAACAATCCTTGTCGATTCATCGAAAGTCGACATTTTTCACCTTGAGAATTTTCAATACTTTTCACTTGATTACTATAATCTCTTAGGATGTAAATTTTGTTACCAGCGGCATCGCTGACTGAACTGATTTTGCCATTAATAGCGTTGACATTATAAGTGAAAGAATAAATCAATGTGCCAGTCAATGCTGATTTGGTTGAAATATGTTGTCCATGTCGATTGAATACAAAAACTTCATGCGTTTCTGGCCATACAATCTCATATTCACCGGTTGAAGGATTCTGTTGTGGTAATGGTGAGTAAACTGTTCGCACACGAAGATTTTCCTGATCACTGATATGAACTTTGCCATCAGGTGTAACAGTAATAGATGATATTGTAGATAGATGAACATTAACAGCCAACAAATCATCTGGTGAGAAACATTTACAAGAAATATCCATACATGAACAATTAATATCGGCACCAGCGAATCGTGAAATTCTTTGATCGGATACGGATACAACACGAACACGATTTGTATTTTGAGAATCACTTTCAGCAATATAAAGATCTCCATTCGGTCCAAATGTTATTGCTTGAGGAGTTTCAAGAAATACTTGCCTATATTTTTGTTAATAATTATTAATGAAAATTGATTGAATTAAATATTAAGATAAAACTTACGTTGCTAATGGTTCTTTTGAATCGGAAAGTTCTTTTTTATCTTCAGATTCATTTGTTTGATGTCGATGATGAATGTAAGATGGACAATGGGATGGTCTTCCGGCCACAATCACAATACGTTTATCATTGGTAACCTTTAAAACCATATGATCATCGAGGATATGTAAGGTTTGATCCAATGGAGAAATTGCAAGTTGTGTTGGCCATCGAAGAATTAATTTGTTGATTGGTGTCGAACCAGAGCACGGTATTGGTTTCCAATGCGATTTATGATAATGATCGCCAATAATCGTATGGATAATTCCAAACGTATCTACCATTCGTATATTTGTACCATCAGCTATGTAAAGCTCACCAGTAGGAGCAAGAACAATTCCTTTTGGATAGGAAAGTTTTGCTTCACGTGCTGAACGACCATCACCGCATGCAGTTCGATCACCAGGCAAACATTTGACACCGCTTCCAACAAATACTTCCAAATTGTTTCTTGGATCGTTGGGAGATTCAGTGTTAATCACACGAAAAACTTGATGTTTCTCAGGATCACTGAAGTATAGTTTACCATCAACAGATCCAACAGCAAGATGATATTTATAGGCTACGGATGATTCACTTAATTCAACCACAGTCGAAATAGTTCCATCCGTTCGAAGACGACGAATCAAATTGAAATCACCAATGTAAAGACTTCCATCTGGAGCTGAAGCTAAAGCTACAGGAGCTAACAATCGTTGATCTTTTGCCATTCCATTACAATACGAACAATGAAGTGGACGTTGTTGCCCATCTCCAACACTGGTTGTCAAAAGTTTTGAATTCTTTTTCAAATAAACATTGCTGCCATCGCCTTTTTGTAAAATGCCTTCATGAAAATTATAACGATGATGTACATCAATATTCCAACCGCCAATTTCTGAAATGGGCATATCATGCCCAGCCAATTGAACTGTTTGCATTTCCCAAATAATATTGACACAATTGTTATATTGATAGCCAACTTGAATAACAGCGTTGGCCAATCCATATACTTTTTGTCTATAAACATTACGACGATTCCAAGCATACGTATATAAGATATTCGGATCAGCTTCAAAGATTTTTTCAAACAAAATTCCTTCGACTGATATTTTTAAATAAACAAGACGTAATGTTGATTCGATTTTATCTGGTGTAAGTTGAAGTTCAATAGTTGATAGATAGCCATTTGAACGTGAAGAATGATATACCAAATGAATGCCAGTTCCAGGCATGCGAATTGATTCTTGAACAATTTGTGATTCAGCTAATATTGCTGATTGATCGGATGAATGACTATTTTGAAATGGTTGTTTCCATGTTGCAACAACAATCGGTTTCATTTTATCATAATCATGATCAGAACAAATAGCTGATTTTTTATTATCAGCATCATTTGTCACAGCAGCGGGTGTTTGGCCTTCAAGATTGAAGAAAATTTTATCAAGAACAATAATTTCATTGATTGGTACATTGACAACTTTTTGTACAGATTTAAATGGTTCACGATGAAAATGTAGTGTAACCGAACCACCACCATTAACCATAAGATCGAACCAACCATTTTCACGAGTCATTGTAAAACCAAGAAATGGATCGGTTGAAACACCAACTCGTACACCGGTAATACCTAATCCACCCGAATCAACAATCTGTCCTCGTATGACTGATGCACGGCTATTAAATAAAAACAAAAACAAAAAATAATGAAAATTAATGATATTTAACCAGACAAGATAAAAAAACAAAAAATTTCCTTAATAAAACTTAAAAAAATGAAATTATAATTATAAAAATGTGATCAAAAAAAAACAAAACAAACAAAAATGGAATGAAATGCAAAAAAAAATTAATGAACAAAAAATGAACAAAAGAAAAGATGCAAGCATATCTCTAGGACAATGAAATAATAAATCAAAATACTATCCACAAAAAAAAAAGAAAAGAAAAAGAAAACCAGAAAAAAATAAAGATGATGATCATGACGATCATCATAAAGTAATCATCAACAACAAAGAACAAGAATGAAAATATTAATAAAAAATAATAAAACAAAAAGAATTTTGAAAAAAAGGATAATGAAAAAAAAGAATAATGAATGAATGAATGAGAAAATTTCACCTCTCATTAATACGATTCCATAATAAACTGTCATTTTTTTTTAGTTTAGTTTAGTTTAGTTTATTTATTTGTTTGTCGATCGTGGCCACCATACATGTATTTGAGCGTACAAAATAAAACACACAGAAAGACCATTGTTATGAATATATGTAGGAAAATTTTTTTTTCAAGAATAATAAGCAAGAAAGAGACAAGATCGGAATGATTGATTATGAATGAATTTTATAAATGACACAAGATGATAACCACGATGATGAAAATAATGATGATGATGATGATGGCAATAGAATCATGTTATTAGATTTTCAAATATATATTAAATGTAGCAGTTGTTTAAAGAAGCATTGAAAGTTAGGGTTAGGTCAATAGATTAGTAAATTATGGATTGATTGTATTTGATTTTGATTTTCGAAACGCAAAAAACAGATGAAACAGCAGAAATCAAATAAGACAAAAGGCAATTTATCGATAAAATTGAAGAAAGACAATGTTAGACAAGAATATTTTCAGGAAAAAAAAAGAAGAAAAATAATTAGTATTAATGATAGATTGATAAGAATTTCAAAATTTAAATTGTTTGAATAGTTTTAATGGACGACTAAAAACTACTACTAGAATATTGTTCAGCTATATGAAAAGATTATCTAAACATGAAAAAAAATTTGACATTTTAAAACAAACATTTTCTTGTCCAAGTAGATTGATTACTAATCTGACATTAAGTAATTTTTTTTCCTTGTTTTGTTTGAACTAAAGAAAAATTTCACTTGGAACTAGCCTCATTTTTTTAAAAAAGATGACTACTGTATACAGTGATTAAGAATGATTCAAGGATTGGCTTGTTTACTGGGAACCAAAAAAAAAAAAAATCCGATGACAAACATACCTATCATTGAAAGCCATTTTCTGTGCAAATGATTGTACCGATTCTTCTTCAATCAAAAATTGCATTCGTTGATAAAACGAAGCTGTCATAGCCGGTGGTTGTTTACGCAGCAGGATGTCCTGTGGATCTGATGCTGAAAAACATAGCTGTTTACTTTCGCATTCTTTGCCTAAAAAAAACCAAATTCGAATAATGATGATTTTTGTTTAGATCCAGATGAACATCATTATGATGAAACAAACAAATAAATATAAAAAGAAAGTGATTAGTTCAATACATTGGAAAAAGAAAATCTAAAAAATTGACATTGAATGAATATTGAATTTTTTTGTTTTGTTTGTCTGGTAAAATCTAAAGATCAAAAGAATGGAAAACAAATTAATTAAATGCTCTTTGGTCGATGATGACTATGATAATGATGATCTATGTATGATATAAGGCTAAAGTTCTACAAGAATGAAGAAAAAAGAATGAAAATTCACTTTGAAAACAAATGTTAATTAATTAATCTTCATCATCCTGTAATACATAAGTTTCTATCCTTATTTGATTTTTTCTTTTTTCTTTTTTTTTTGTATTGGGGCGAATTGAAATGAAAATATCTAATAATCAAGATTCATTGAGAAGGAAACAAACATAAACATTTCACATTGGAAATGAAAGTTCGATTGCATGAATGAATGAATGAAATTGGTAGAAGAAGAAGAAAAAAAATACATTAGGTGTATATATTGTGAATAGTGTAATATTTGATGATGGTATGATTTGTTGATAAAAAAAAGATACTTACTCTGACAACATTCCGGATCGGCACAATCAACCAAGCCATCTGTACATTATAGAATAGAATGGAAAGGGAAAAAAATAGAAAAAATTTTCAATTATTATTGCAATCGTAAACATTTGATTAATAATAGAAAAAGAAAAAGAAAAAAGAAAATGCAATTTAATTCAAAACGACAGCTAGCTATGTTAAGATAGATAGATAGATAGAGATAAATAGATAACCGTCAAAGATGGATAGAATGCAAAAAAAAACTATTTACCTTTGTCATTGTCGATATTATCACCACATTGAGATTCCAATGCCACTGAACAATCTAAACCGGCATAACCGGGTTCACATACGCACACCCAAAGTAGTTCATCATTTGGTGTTGTTAAATGTTGACGAACACATTCACCATGTTCATTGCAATCGTTGACACATCCAGCTAATGATGTATAATAATAAATCATAAGAATTAATTATGGGAAAATATATTTAAAATTAAGGAATTTCATGTGAAAACAGAACAAAAAACTACATACCTAATGAACAATGTCGACCATTCCAACCTTTAGCACAGATACAGGTTCCATTCTGACATTGTCCATGTTCCAAACATCTTGGATCACATAGCCGTGTCAAACATTTTTCACCACTCCAACCTTCATCACAAACACATTCACCATCTTCACAATGACCATTTGTACCACAATCTAAATCACATCGTTCTATTGATAAAAATATGGAATGTTAATGATCAAAATGTTAGCGAAAAAAAAAGAATAAAATTCATTGGAACAATAATGCGTACCTTGTGAACAATCAGAACCAGACCATCGTTCATCACAAATACATTGTTGCAATTGTAGATCAAAATTTCCATGCCCGGAGCAATCTGGTAAACAATGTGTGGCTTCATTATCAGGTTCCGAACAATCACCACCTTTCCATCCTTTTCCACATATACATACACCCGACATACAATGTCCATGGCCAGAACATTTTGGATCAAGACAATCGACTGTGTGTATAGTAAAAAAAAACAGAAAAAAAATTTATAAATAGAAATTCTTCTAACCAAAAAACGGAATGTGAAATAAAAATGAATAGAAAAAAAGAAGAGAATTTAACAAGCGTATATACAAACCATTTTCACAATGATCTCCTTTGTATCCAGAAAAGCAATGGCATGTACCATCAATACAATCACCATGTCCATTACAGTTGGATACTTCACATTCATCTTCACGAATTTGGCATTCTTTTCCTTTCCATCCGGAGTTACAAACACATTCACCATTGAGATATTGTCCACGACCAGAACATAAAACCGGACAAGTCACTATTGTAATGAATTTTTTTTGTATGAAAAAAAATAAAGCAAAGATGATCATTAGTTACTATAGATTTGAAGCTCATAATCCCTCAACAGTGAATTTTTGCCTATTCGGATACTCATCATCATCAGCAAAATTCATTCTGTTCATGAACAAGGAAAAAAATACTTACTGAGATCACAACTTTCACCATTATAACCGGGATCACATTTACAATGACCAGCAATACAAACACCATGACCTCGACAATTGAATGGACACAATTCTTCAGTGGCCAATGTCAAATCGAGCGAAACGTCCACATGTAATGGAGCATCATTGTACAATGTTAAAAACCAGATTCCATTATCAAGATATTTAGTAAACTCTTTCTGTATGATGTGCATTGTAGCCATTGAATGATGTTCATTGGCCCGTTTCAAACGTTGACGACCGACAACCAAACTGGCTGTTGCACTGGTTGCCATGAGTACACGATCAATGAATTCAACAAAATCATAACGTGTATGTGTGGCTGGTTTATCGCGATTACCATAAATAGCTAATACTGATGGACTATTGCTACCAACATTATTTGTTTGTGAAATTGATGATGGTAAACTAAGATTAAATTTGACCAGACTTGGTTCCGATTGATGATATCGTAGATGCCAATAACCAAATGAAGGCACACGTTGTGAATAAGTACGGCCTAATTGTTGGATATTGGTAAATGATGAAATTGATGATGGCACATGATGATGACTGGCTATATTTTCTTTTGTATGAATGATAAACAAAAACAAATAAAAAGATAAGAAATAAATAAAATTGACCATAAAAATAGATGAAGAAATAAAAATTCCCCCTGAATTGATTTATTAAAAAGATAGATAAAATTAATGTGGGACAAGGAGTGAGATAAATGATGCAATTCAAATTCATCTATGTGTGTTAAAGGGAGTATGTGATGTTAATCAGAGTGGAATAAACGAATCCGGAATCGAAAAAAAGGCATTCATTGTGAAATGGATAAAAACAAATGTGAGGACAGAAAGAGAAAATATTAAGAGCAAAAAAAAACAAATGATACGATTTATAGAATGAAAATCAAGAATCAACAATGTTTATCGATTGAACAATAAAGAATTAAAGATAATAAGGATTTTCGGTTTTTTTTTCTTTGGATCAAATAATCATAGCTAAATTATCTATTTTAATTTGTATTTAACTCAAAACTAATTGCCAATATCATATTATTGTTATTATCATCGAAAACAGAAAAAAAAAGAATTTTTGTTTTGTTTTGTTTGTTTGTATCCAACTGTTTTGTATGATTCAAAAGTATCATTAAATAAGTATTTTAGGTTTTCTTTTTTTTCATCATCATCATTAATTATTTGTTAAGTAAATGGAATGTTTCAATGGAAAAAAGCAAAGTACAAAAACTAGAATTCAAAAAAAAAGAAAAAGAAAAACACATACACGTTTCGAATTCGAAACAAGCAAGCAAATAACAAATTCTTGTCCAGAATCATGATCATGATGATAATATAAAGGCAACTATGATAGAACTATATCTATTCATATATCCGATTCTATCTATTCCATAGATCTCATGATTTTTATTTGTTGTTTATATTTTTATAGACACACAGGACATATGATTGAGATACGTGATCCAACAAAATTAAAAAGTAAAAAAAAAAAGAATCTCGAATCAAGTAAATTAGAAATGTAAGTGTAATACACACACACACACACACACACACACACACACACACACACACATAAATAGAACAAATGACCAGAATCGACCGGTCGACCAGAAAAAAAAATTTGTTGTCTTTTTTTTTTTTTGTTTGGCTATGTAACGTAATGGATCACGGAAATACAACGACAAGAAAAACGACTTGAATGATACAGATAGACAATGGAATTATTTATAAATCTATTTACGGCAACGACATCAAATTCTATCATTTTTTTGGTTCGAGTGTTTTTTTTACGGAAGTTTCGATTATTTTTTCGAAAAAAAAGATGATTCCATAGAGAAAAATTATTCAAACATTGTTAAAACCGCTATCACCTAATCATAATCATTATCATCATCACAATGATGGTAGCCAACAACAGAATTATAATGAATCGTAATTATAATGACTACAGAATGAAAAAAAAATTCTGTGGCCCATATAAAAATAATGGGCAAAAAGAAAAGAAAAATTGGTCAGATTAGTTGGCTTAGTTGGATTTTAAACGTGTGTGCGTTGTGTATGAAAAAAAAGAAAGGAATGAGATTCATATTTGTATCAATATTACGATGAACGTGCTTAGCTCTGTAAATGATTATTTATATAATGATATATAGAACATATCAATGATAATCATCATCATTGTCACCATGATGATGATGATGATAATGGAACTAACTGAAAACAAAATGAAAAACAGAACAAAAAAAAGAAATGATTAGGATCATCATTATAATGATTTGCGATATTTGAGACAATTCCATTCTCATATATTAGGTATTCAACCACCTTCACACATAAAACATCATCAACAATATAAGATTATCATCGATTTGTCATTTTGAATGATGATCCAATAATGCAATAGATAAACAAATATTCATGATTATTGTTCATTGGAATTTTGTCTGAACAATAATATTGATAATGGTGAGACAAAAAAAACAATTCCTAAACTTAACTGACCACAATGTACGAAAATCAAGTTGAATTTAGTACAAAAACTCATATAATAGATGGACTAACAGAATCAATCTAAACGTCTTTAATGGTCAAAAACTTTTAGCGTGTCCAAACATTATCTAGTCAGAATATGAGTGTGTTCCATTTCTATGCAATTTTTCAATGAAATTTAAAATTTTGTATCAGTATTTTTTTTCTTTTTTTTCTGGCAACTTGACACAAAAACAAGATAGAAAAAAGAACACATCGTTCACTTTTCGATGACCATAATCATCATTAAAACTTTTTATTCATTCATTCATTGCCATTCGAAAGATTTCAATCTTTTTTTTTGGCCATATAATGAAGAATACCAGATTTTTTTTCTTTCGCATCTAATTCCGTCGTTTATCGTCATTATATATGTATATTTGTATGTCGTTGGCGTCATTATCAATAGACAATCATCGACATGTTTGTTGAATAAAGTTTAAATGATGATAAAAAAAATGTCATAACGATAATCATCATAATGATGATGATGATGATGATGAAGATGGCATTCAACTATATACATGCATACAACTATCATCAATTGACATTAACATTGATAGCTATGATGTGACCTATCCGTGTCATATCATCATCAAACCAGTTGTTTATACAATTTTATTTCTATAGGGTAAAAAAAAATAGAAAACTGGATCAAGCCATCAAAGATATCGAAATGATTGTCAAAAAAAATTTTTTGAATATGAAAAAGATTGAATCATCATCATGAAAAAAATGATAATAATAACCATGCACTTAGTAGAACGAAATATTGATATGGAAAAATTGGACAGAAAAAAGATGCCAATTTTTTTCTTGTTTGCTCCGAAGATTTCAACGTCATGCACACAATCTTTTTCATGCATCATGATTATTATCATCATTATTAAATATCTTTTGTTTATGGTTTCTTTCTTATTTTGCTCTTTTTTTTCAAGTAATATTCTTACTTTCTGCTGTTGTTCCAAAAGGATAAGGGTTATTAAAAGGATTTCTTGAATGCCCACCACCATGAAAATTATTTCTAGTATGAAAATTATTATTGTTACCAATTCCGATGATCGGTATTCCACCCATTCCAGAATTTATCGATGATGGTTGTAATGGTTGTGGCTGCTGTGCAGCAGCTGGATTAAGCTCAAGTATGTCATCTACCATCACAGGACAATTTGTATTTTGTGCCATATTGGCCACCGATAATGCTGAACCTGAAATTAAAAAATAATAATAAAATTGAAATAAAAAGAATTATAATCAAATTGGTAATTAGCATCACATACTCATTATATATGTAATTGCAATCAATAATGCCATAGAGATTAATATGAATGCAATGGCTGTATATTTCCAATTCCATTGCACTGATAATATTTTACGAAAACGTGATCCAGATAGATGTGTTGCTAATGGTCGACTAAAATGACTATGATTGGCTCCAACCGTTGGCAATCTGCTATTTTTTAATTGTCATTCGAAATAAAATGATCATTTAATATCAATTAAAATTAGTATAATTAAAAAGATAAAAAATTTTAATTGATTCTAATTAAATGACTTACCGATCTGGTTTTTTTAACGTTCCTCCAATCGTAAATTCATTGATTGACTGTATTGATGGCTTGAAAGCTCCTTTATTATCTATGAATGATTAAATATTGATGTAAAACATTACAATCAAATCGAATACATATGACATATTTTTTGTTTTGTTCTTCAACTTACCACTTGGAATATATAGCGAACCTGAAGCTGTCCGCATCAAACACGCTGATTCATAGACTGGTGCCATGTTGACTTGATTGACCGAAGTAGTGGTCGTTGCATTCGAAGTATTTGTTGTTGAATCTAGATTTGATAGCATGGTAGTATTTTGGTTAGATAATGGTTGCTGTGTTGGCGTTGATTGTGTATTCAAATGATGTTGTTGTGGATGATGATGATGATGATGGTGATTTAAATGACCGAATTCCAACGTCGAATGTTGAGATTTCCATCCTTGTTCCAAAAGTGAATTGACTGATTGATTTGGACAATTTGTGCCAGATATGAATAATTGTGACTCTGGAATTAATGGAGGTGGTTCAGAATCAAGTGGTGATCCAATAACCGATCCAGAAACACCATTACCACGAGATCTTCGATAAATTGCCGATTCAGCATAATGTGTTGGATGTGCGGCTGCTGATGTTGTTGTCATGACTGTAGACATATGTTGTTTACCCATCGTATTCGTATGCGAAGATGATGAAGCTGATTGAGATGACTTATGATTATTAAATAGATGTGCATTATGAATATGATGAGCACCTTGTGATAATATTAATGGATCAACAAGGGCACCATTATGATTTGATGATCGTGATGATGATGTAGTACCAGTGGATGAACCACGATCACCAATACGTTCATATTGTCGATCCGAATCGATCACATTATATTCATCAGTTTCAGAATCTTCTGAATGTGGTATAGGCATTGGATGTCGACCAATACTACGACCAAATCTTGTCATTGATTCCATCATGACAAATTGGTTAGATAATTTTTCTTAAATATCAGTGTTTTTTTTAAATAAATAATTAGAATTTTTCTGTTTTGTTTTATCAGCTACCGAATTGATGATGTCTTCATGTTTTCTCACTTTTATTCAATGTAAATTTTTCCATTTGACATATAATAATTATTCAACTACCTACATCAAGTGAAGGGAGAAAAAAGAAGAAAAATAATTTTGATTAGTTAATTTAGTTCAACTTGAAATTCATAAATTTTAAAATAGAAAAATGATATCGCGATCATCATCATCATCATCGCCAAACAACATCATTAAATTTGACGCCCAATAGTTATTTAATTAAAATGCTAATTTTTTTTTCTTCTGTTTGTTTGTTTGTTCTAATTTATTTATTTAACGCATAGAAAAAAAAATTTGTTTTACTTTTTTAGCTTGATCCGCTTGAAAAGAAGGACGAAAAGTTTGATAATTTTCATGCTGAATTTCTTATTCATTACAAATGTCAAAATCTAGCACGAATTTTTTTTTCTCCATATCAAATTTGAATGAAGAAAAAAAGATGAAAAGATAACGTGAAAAAAAATCAATAAATGTTGAACAAAAAAAAATTCATAGTGTCACACTTTTTTTTCTGGTCCATAAATTGAGGACCATTATTTATATATACTGTGTAACAAAAATATAATTTATTTTTTTGCTCCTTTTTTCGATTTTAAAATTATCATCATCATCAACAACGTTGTTGAATTTGTGAAGTGTTGATTAGATTAGAGTGAAGAGAAAAAAAATTGGCTAGAAATGTGAAAATGACAATAATCCAATATCATCACATGTTTAGCATGGATAATTTTTCTTTCTAATATTTGGATCGAACGAATCATCCATCCGTTCTTATAATATAGAATTTCTTGAAAAATAAAAATATGATAACAATATTTTCCCAAAAATTGATCAAATGACGAATCATCTTATCATATTGAGCAAAAAAAAAATATATAATGATAATAAGATTCAACATCATCAACATTGACTAGAATCATTGATCCAAGATGCCAAAAAAACAAAATGAAGGAAATAAAAATGGATAGACTCAGAGCCAATGTACAACCAACAACAGTATAAACATATTAGCATTAAAATGTCTATGTTTTACTCTATCTATCTAGATGTGTGTGTTTGAAAGTACCATTCGAAAAATCCTAATAAAAATTCTACGCACGAATTTTTTTTCATTTCTTATGCTTTTCACTTTTTATCATCATCATCATCATCTTGTATAATGAAATAGCATAGAGAAAAAAAACAGAAAGATTAGAAATAGAAACGAATTTGAACCGCATTCTTTTGACACACACATACAGATAATAATAAAACGGATAAAGAAAGAAAAAAAATAGATAGACAAGACAGAACCATTTTCCTAAAAGACAATTCCTAAAGTCGAAGACATCAAGAATATGCGAACAAAGATGAAAAAAATCGAAAATAGAACAAGAATTGAGAAAATCATTGAACATGATAAAACGATGTGCGAATATAAAGATGAACAGAATCCAACATGCTAAAACGAAAATAACCAAAAGATTCTTGCCAAAAATCAATGTCTGTGTATACTGAACTCATTCGCGAGAAATAGATCGATAGGATTTTCATGTCTGAATACAGATAATGATAATCGAGCACCAAAAAAAAAAAAAAAAAACATAATAAAAACTGAATGTAATAATAATATAAAGAGAATCCATATTTCAATATTACAAATTATTATTATCATTAGAAATTAGAAAGATTACAATGAAATAACTAATATTAATCAACTTTTAAACATCAACAATTAAACAAAACGAAATACAAATAATGTTTAATCAGCTGTTGAAAATAATTTATATTAAAATGATTATCAGAAAAAAACAATTCTGATAATCATTAAGAGAATATATAAATTATTAAACCGCCAACATCACCACCATTACCGACCAAAACGAATATTAAAAAAAAACAAAATGAAAACATGATGTCTGGAACATCGAAGCATGATGATGATGATGATGAGAGAGAGAGAGAAGAAAAAATTATCCCGGAAACTATTATTATTATAGCTTGAAGAGTTTTTGTTTGCTTCTCACCACTCTATGACCAATAATAATTAGAGCGTATAGAATCCAGAATAGGAACCAAAAAAAAAAAACCTTGCCACTATATTATTCTGTTGATATTATTATTGTTGCTGTGCTTCATACTTAATGTACCATACAACAATGATTATGATGATGATGATGATGAAAATGTGGGACCAGAGAAAGAAAAAAAATGGATCAAGAATCGAATGATAAAGTTAAAATATATACGAATAACGAAAGACATCGGTGGTCAGAAGAGGAGAGAGAAAGCGAACGCTTCCAACAAATGAAATAATAATAATGATAAGAAACAAAACAGAAAACAACAACCACTGATGAAAGAGGGAGTTATAATATAAAAAAAAACAGAATCAATTAGAATCGTTCCTTAACTATAAAAAAAAATTATATCTATGTAACCATCATCTATTGAAAATACAGTATTTTTCCTTTTCACTGAACCCCAAATATAACAACAATAATGTTTGATTCTAAATTCTTTCTGTTTTGTTATTATTATTTTTTCTGTTTCTTCACAGTGTATTGTTTCAAACATTTCATTTCATTTCTATTGTTTTTTTTAGTTTCTCTATTAGTTCTAATTTAATTAATTTGGTTCATTGGCTTTACAAAATACGACAATACACACACACACACACACTTCATACTTTTAATATTATATACTTCAACATCTGAAAAAAAAGAAAAGGAAAAAAATAGTCATGGAAAAAACGAAAAGAAAATGGCAATAATAAGATCATCATCAACATTGGTTCGGCCTTTTTTTCGATCGTTCCGTTCATTTTTTCCTTTAGCTTTCTTCAACTAGAATATAATCTTATTTGATTCTGTTAATTTTCATTTCAATTCTGTTGCTATTTTTTAAACTTATTGGTTTTTGTGCAAGAAAAAAAATTATAAAATAATAAAAGATTTGTACACACACGAACAAAACTCCAACAGAAAAAAACAAAAGTGGAAAAAACAAAGAGTTTGGAAATTCTTCTTAATCATTTTTCAATTTAATTCAAAGACAAATATAATGATAATAAAATAATATCGAAATGAATGAAAAAAATAGCAATTGAAAATTAAATTTTCACACATTTCAAATAGAAGGCGTATGTTTTTGATGATGATGATTTTGTTGATATTAAGTAAAATGTAACGAGAGAAAAAACCGAATCAAATCAACTATTCGATCATACACACAAGGAAATCTTTTTTCTCTTTCTTTTGTTTTATAGAATTAGATTCTAAAAATAAAGGGGGCAAACAGCACCAAATTCAATACGAAGAATAAAAGAATTTATATGGAAAAGAATCCGTTTCATTATTATTTAGTGAACACACACACACACACACACACTAGCACGCACCAAGAATTCATCATCCATCAATGATGTATGAGAAAAAAAATATGAAAAGAAAAAAAAACAATAATCATTCATTCGTTGAACAATTGAAAAAAGTGTATATGGATGGGTGGTTGTAGTGAAAAAACCGAATCTAAAATTAATAACAATGAAGTCAAGAATCATTTCTTTTCTTTTTTTGTTTTTGCTGGCCAGAAACAAAAAACTAAAAATAAACCAAAAGAATAAAATTGTAAAAAGGAATTGTGATAATCAAACCCAAACATTTCAAACATCTAAATAAAAATAACTATATATACCGAAAACAAAAATAAATATCATAATCAGTATCAAGTTGGACAGTAATAATATGGAACCCACACACAAACACAAACACAAACATACAGAACTTCATAATTGGATTGACTCCTTTCTCAACTGTAACTTTTATATTACATTTAATATAAATAAAACCCAAAAAAAAAACTACTACACACTAAATATATAATAAAAATATAATCATTATTTCAATAGAGAGCTGAAAGTAAGAGAGAGAAAGAGTATCAATATTAACGAATAAGGAAAAATAAATAAATTGATGAAAGATTCTTCTATAGAAATGATGAAAATTCTTTTCATCATATTTTATATATGAATGTTTCTTGAAATGATGATAGTTTGTGTGTGTGTGTGTTTGTATGTTTGTATTACATGACATTCCAAATATTTGATGATAAACTATAGAGAAACATTTATATATCCCATACAGAGTAGAATGACATGTGAATCAATATATATTAATAAAGTAAAAGAAATAAGAATTTCTTTAATAAAAGTTTTCGGCAAGCAAAAGAATTAGTTTACGAAACATATCAGCTCAAAAGATTTTTATTTGTCATCATCATTCATCGTTGGTTTGTTGATTCGCAAATGATGATGATGATGATGATGATGGCCAAATAAGTAAACAAAACTTTAATCAAAAAAAAAAAAAGAAAGAAAGAAACTTTCATCATTTGATCAATCGTTTCATCATATAAGATCGGGTTGATTATGATGATAACTGATAGAATGATTTGATTTGAAATGACAAGCTAAATTCTTTCCAAAAAACAAGAAGAAAATGTAATCAGTAATTAATAATAAAAAGAAAACGGATATATTATTATTAACATAATTCATAATCAATCATATGAACATAATTAAAATAGACATTACATGCTGTGTGTGTTTGTGTTTGTTTGTTTATTTAGATTTGTATGTAATGTCCATTCGTTTCAACAAATGAAAAAGAGTTGAAATGATCAAATAGAAAAACAGAAAATCAAATGAAATTGAAAATTTCAATAGAATTTTCAAAATTTGTTGAATGTAATGTTTTGTTGTCTTTTCTCTGTGGAACTGTCAAAAAAAAATAAAATGTTCAAACATTTGACTTGGAATATAAATTCATTATTATTGTTGATGATGAGATTACTCTGACATGAAACGGTGAATGCATTGAATTAAAACACAATGTATTTTTGAAAAAAAATTCATTTTTTAATTTCATTATCATCTGCATTTTTTTACAGTTGATGACATATTTTTTATATCTACATTTTTTCTACACTTATTCTATAGTATTAAAATTTTTGAAAAAATATAGAATTTCATTGAATGAATTATTGATTATACGAAAAAAAAATTGTTGAATTCCATTGAAGAATGTTCTTGTTCTCGATGATGTACTTGGTTTTTTTTAATAATATCTTTGTATATTTCAATTTAAAGTCACGATGAAATAATGATGGAATATTCATTCAGTGAATAGTTCCAATAGAATGTTGGAAAAAACCGACTGAATGAAAGAAAAGAAATGAAAAAGACGAATTCGCAAACAGACACACATACCATATATAGAAGAAAATCGGGTTAAATATGCAAAAAAATGGAGATGAAAAAAAACGACAACGTCAACAACAACAACAATAATAATAATGAAAGTGAAATTTCTGGATTCAGTATAACGAAGATTAGAGAAAACAGTTCCAAAAAAAACAACAACAACAACAAAAAATGAAATGAATTTTGGAAAACACATGAAAAAAACGAATGTGCATTTTTTTGTTGTACACATTTACACAATACAAAGAATTGTAATTGCTGCACTTCACATTAAATATCAATATGTGATGGGGAAAACAACAACAACAAAACAAAAAATATATTCAAACAAAAAGAAAATGAACAGAAAATAAATAATGCAGCCAAACAAGTTTGGTATGAATGAATGAAGGAATGGAAAAAAAAGATGAATAGAAAAAAACTGAAGGAAAAAAAATAAATAAATTTGTCGACAAAGCACAAGAATCATGAAATAAACACAAAACAAAAATGAAATAAAAATGTTTATTTTTTATTTTGGAATTTTTTTCTTTCATTGAATGATGATAATCAAGATGCACAAATACCAAGATGAATGAATTTTTTTGTTTTGTTTCAGCAGTTGTTGAATAGATTGAACATTCATTCATTTTGTTTTGTTTTGAAATTTTTTTACAAGTTTTTTATTCAAGAATAAATTCACCTGGACTGATGAAATGTATCAAAACAAAAATTTTTTTTCACAATGATTCTTTGTTTGAACATGGAAAAAACTAAAAAACACAAACTTATATATACCTGAACAGACGATCCGAGACATAGGGAACAAGAATCAAACTATGGTAGAAGAATATCTACATACACAGACCGACACAAGGACCTTTTTTTTTGTTTATAAAACGGTCGACAAGTTTGTCGAGACTTTGGACCTGAACAACAACAAAAAAAAACCTAGCTGATGATAATAAATGAATTGATGATGGCAATTATGTTGTCAATTTATAAACGAAATACTAACCCTCCCCTCATTCAACTCAAGTATATTTCTTGTTCGTTTTTTATTGTTGTTGTTGTTGTTGTGAATTCAATGATAATAATAACAATAACAACAACCGATTATTGGGAAAAACAAAAGAGTAAAAGAAAAAATAAATGATTCGCTAATAGGGAATCAGAATGGATTTTGAACTAAAAATCAGAAAATAAAAACATAAACAAAAACTAAAGTAACAAAGTCACGAACGAGTGTTTGAGAAAAGAAAATCAAAAGAATCAAATGTCGATGACTTTTTTTTAAAGAAAAGTATTTTTTATTCAATGATAAGCTGTAATTAGACAACACAAATAATCAATAATAAAAGTTAATTGAAGAAAAATAATAGCTAAATAAATATGAGATAGGATTCGAATTTCCTTCGAGAGAAACTAATGAAGAAAACAGACAGAATGATTAACATTATAATTAACAGAAAAAGTGTTATTTAAAAAATGAAAATGGAAACTTGTTTGAAGAGAAAATCAGAGATTGATATGAATTAATTTTTTTGTTTTGTTTATTCATTTGTTTTTGTTCACTGGTTTTGTCATTATCAAGAATTTTGAATTCTATAAGCGTAAATCCAAAAGTGAATCATTTCATCATACCGAATACAAACAAATGAATGAAAAATGAAGGTAGGTGTGTCAAAAATGAATGTAATGAATCAGTGTGTGTCGCTAAATAGTCATTCATATCATATTAAACTGTCTGCTTTAAAAAAAAGTGTGTGTTCAGATGATCAATCATCGTTGTTGAACAAATTCAGACAATGTTCATATCGGTTAATTGTATTCTATAAGATGAAGTTTACATTGTAAACAGACGCTAAGGTATTAATAAATATGCTACAATTAATGGCAATTAGTTTTTGCTTGTAATAGATATTTTAAAAAAAAACATTTAAAAAAATAAACGATCAATGTTAAAACAACAACAATAACAATCAGAAAAAAAGAGAAAAAGAAAAGAATTTCTGGAACAAATGTTCATCGGTGGACCTTCTGTTTTTTTGTCTGTTTCGAAAAACTTTCAATCACATTGGTAATGTACGGTATGTGATATGATTTTTTGTTGTTGGTTGAAGAAAAAAAATCGTAATGAACTAATAATAATGGAATAATAACTATAGATAATTAAATACATAGGCAAATTATTATTATACATTATCGTTTGTATATTCTGAGAATTTGCTATATGATAATCATAATCATCATCATTGCCACCAATGATTGAATTTAAAGACTTGATAATGGTGATTAGATGATGGCTTTAATAATATGTATAAATAGCATTATCATTAAGGCTTTTAGAGAGAAAAAGAAGAAAAGAAAACTAAATTCAATTGATCGTGTGTGTAATGTTCACGAATGTTTAACTAATCATTGTGAATGGGGCTCATCATCAATGGATCATTCATAGCTCATCATCATCATCAACATAAATTGCATCGTTGTAAATAATCGTGACATGGGATAGATTCTTTATTTTCATTCAAAGAAACATTGAAATGAATTTTCTTTATTGAAGGATTCAATCATAGAATTAACAACAAAATAGGTAGACAACAACAACAACAACAAACACACGGACACACACAAAGAGATAAATAATAAACATTTACGATGATCATCATAATCGATTATCATTAAAAAAAATTGTTTTCTTTTTTTTTCCCAGAAAGGAAAATGAAACATACCAATGTTATTGAATGAATTCATTGAAAAGAAAAACAAAAACAAAACGAAGAAACCATATCCGAAAATCATTTAAATGATTCTTTCTTGCTTTTTTTTTTGTATCAATGATATAATAAATGAATGAATATTTGCTGTAAAAACACACGACTAGGGTTGGCCATCAATTAGAAATTGAAATGATTTTTAATGCTATTTTCGTTGTTGTTGCTATTTGATATTGATGATTCTCCAATAATGGAAATTAAACAATTTCAGTTTAATTCCGATTCGATGGTTACACACCGATCATTTTCAATCATTCGAAAGTCATTATTCAATGTTAAAAAATTTAAAGAAACAAGAAAAAAAAAATCGACCAGATACACAACGACCAGAACCAATAGAATGAAAAAATAATCAATCTGAAGAAAATGATTTAGCTACAAAATCAGCTCATTATTTTGTAGCTAAATTATTTGTCTGTTGTTTCTACCAACGGTTCATCATTCTATATTCTGTTCTAATAGAATTTTTTTTTTACTTTCGATGAATCTAATGATAATGATGATGATGGAATAAAAGTACATGACAGAGGAGAACGGAACTTGAAGAGAAGAGAAGAGAAAAAACGATGAAGAAGAAACCCGAGCTCGTAGAACCAGAAAATATATTTTATTTTATTTTTTCTTCTTTTTCGTCATCATGTACATTTTTATAACCAGAATATATAAAAAAAAGCAAGACTTTCAAATACTAACAGAAGTCATAATGAAATATTGCGTTCGAAAGTAAAAATAGAGAAAATGAGCTATGAGAGAAATGAGAAAAAAAACCTCGTACCAGAACCCAGAACCATACAGATACACACAGAACATCATCATCATAAAAGTGAAATTAAAGTAGCACAATTAATTCGATTAATTTAATAAAAAGTGAAGGCAGAAAAAAAAACGATGACTACGAATTAGAAGAATTAAAAAGAAAAATAAAAAAAAACGAAAAATCTAAAAAGGAAAAAAAACTAAACTAGGGAATTTTCATGATGGCAAAATGGTATTTTAACTTGGTTTTTTTTGTTGTTGTTGTTGTTGCTTACAACGTGGTTGTAGCTAACGAGTTTATAATCATCATCATCATCAACTTAGTCAGAATATGTTGAAACACACAAAAACATGAAGAAATTCCATTAAATCGATTGTATCGATTAAAACCTGGTAAAAGCATAAGAAAAAAATTCTTCTCTTTTTTTTAATCATTTAGTAGAAGCAAATTCTATGAATTTTTTTTCGTTTAAGCAATGAAAAAAATTCCTCATCATTATCGAAGCCATCAATTTTTGAATATAAAAAGATAAACAATATCATCAAATAAATTCAATATAAACAGCAATAACAATAAAAAAAACAAACCGAAAAAAAAGAATATAACTATAGTAATTTTTGAAAATTTTTTCATAAAAACACTACAATAATTTCTGATATGTTGCTTGTATTATGTCATATAATAATAATGATCAAAAAAATAGAATAAAAGATGTATAATAAAGTTATTGATCAATAAGTAAGTAATGATAATTATCGATTAGGTCTTCATATTTGACCTATTTGTGTTTAGCAAAACAATTCCAGACAACTAGCGACAATGAATGGAAAAAATTGATCAAACAAACAAACAAACAAAATCTTATAACGAAATTCTTATTAAATATTTCAAGTTTAAAGTGGAGTTTAAAAAGAAGAAAAGAATAGAAAACATCTTAAACTACTGTAAAAATATCATGATAATAAGTAACAAATCAATATTGTGACCATCATCATTCATTCATTCTCTGAAAAAGAGAAAAGAAAAAAACAGGTTATATAAAATGATTACCCTACCAACAACAACAACAACAAAAAAAAAGTAGGAATAAAAACGATTGATACCACAAAACAACAAATAATAATGATAATACACAAACAGACAATAGACTGAGTAATCTAGTGATAAGTGCTAGAAATAAGAAAAACACCGTTTCAATCAGCTATTTATATAAAAAAAAATTATATAAAAAAGATCGATGGACAATCATCATTATTATTGACAACAATGTCGAAGAAGATCATAAGATGATGACCCACAATATAATATTTTGTTTGTTTGTTTGTTTATTTGTTTGTGAAACAACAATGAAATTTTTTTTAAGGTTTTTCACTTCTATCACAACAAACAACAGATCAGATACTGGCCCATATCGAATGGATAAATATCTTTTTTTTTCATTCAATTTGACCCCTTATAAATATCATTTTGATGAAGATTTTCTCCTGATATTTGACTTGTACTATGAATGCCAATGTATGTCATAGTTTTGATGATAACATTTCATTCAAGATGTATCATTTTCCTATTATCATTTTATAATAGAGAATATTTTGCTTTGTAAAGAAAGAATAAATATTGATGATGAAAATAACATAAGAATCGAATTGAAGAAAAAGAAAATCTTTGAACAATAGAATGAAAAAAAAATACATTTCCATTTTCGATACAGCAATTTACCAATGTTTTTTTTTGTTGTCTATTTTCTTCATCATCATTAATGATTAACTAGCCAATCGTTTGGATTGTCATTTGATATTGTTGTTGTTGTTGTTGCTGAGAATAAGATGGTAACATATTTTTCAAAAATAGATGAATGAATGGAAAATAGATCTCGTATATGAGATCATAAATGAAAACCAAACCCAAATAATATATACATGGTCGAATGATGATGTTATGGTGATTCTATTCGAATTGTGAAACAACAAGAAAAACAAGCTAGAAAATCAATGTTTCTCGTTTTTTTTTTGTCGACAATATATACAATGATTATGAAAACAAAAAAAAACATTGTTTTTTGCATTGATGAATTTGATTTTAATTTGATTGTAATAGAAAACTTTACTATATGAATGAATACAATTTACTATCTGTTTGCCAAATCAAAAACAACAACAATATCATTATTTTTAGTACAAGATGTTTAATTACGATTACAATTTTGACAAAATAATGATAACGATATTATTTCAATCTCAATTCTGTCATCATTATCATCATCAACACCCGTAATTTTTAATCATCAAAGGTTGTCTTGTTGAAATACAATACCCAAAAATGATGAATACAGAATAGAGAAATTTGTCAACTGTATAGAGAAAAAAAAATTGAATGAAAAAAGTCAATGACATCCGAACGATACATGAAAAAGTAATGTGATACAATCGAATGAATCAGTATCGCGGTAACAAAAGAATTACATTGAAAAAACATTGAAATTTTTTTTTTTTTGAATGTAAAAGCAATCAAGCAAATTAATCAATTAAATGAATTAACACAATCTATCAATGTTTGGATGATTTGTTTTATTGAAAACAAAAATCTAAAATGAAAAACAACAACGAAAAAAAAAAATTCAATACGAATATGGCGTGATTCTTTGTATTTCACTTTTAATAAAAAAAATTTTTTACATTCGCAAAAAAAAACTAATCTAAACTAATTGATTTACTTTGGAAAGAAAAGTCAAATAAGAAGAAGAAGAAGAAAAAAATCGATTCATTTTTTAAGTGAAAATTCAATAATCAATGAAAAAGGATGACAAACAGAACAATTTCAGGAAATAAAGTTGAAAACAAAAATCAAATTGAAATTTGGTTTTATAAAACGTGAAGATATAAAGAAATTTGAATTTTCACGAATACGATTATCATTTGTTTATATTTGTTTCTCCGAAAAAAAAAAAAACATAAAGGAAAATACGAATTCAAAGTTAGTATAGTGGATCACAATGTAGCCGAATGTAAAAGAATGAAAATTGATCTTAATTTACATAAATTTTAATTTTCAATTTTCAAAAATTCCTACATAGTTTTTTTCCTTTCTTCTTCTTGTTGACTTTCAACAACAACAACAACAACAACAATGACAATAAGCAAAAAAAAAATGATAATAATAATAACGTTGAGGACAATTTTTGATAATAATAATAATAATAAACATGGATGCACATGTATCCACACACACATGGGCGCCACATTTTTTTCATTCTAAAGGCAGAAAAAGAAATGGAACAAAATTGAAAGTCGTTTGTTAAGAATACAGATGATGATTATGGAAAGACTGGAAAAAAATGTAGAATAAAATGAACAACGATAATTCTATTATCTTTCGCATATCTATCGAAGTACAGTGTAAATTTACTCGGGAAAATTTTCAAATTTGCTTTCTTTTCTTTCATAACAGTATTGAAACGAGATCAGTACAAAAAAAAGAATAAAAATGAATTTTTTTTTCTAGCTTTATGAATCTATCAAGACTTTTTTTTCACCGCCTGATTCACAGAATAATAATAATAATGTTAACCAACTGTACTATTGTTTGTTTGTTTGTATTATTTTGTGCACGTTTTTAACGTTATTTGAAATTGTAAAAATTTTCCATTTCAATACAAACATTTTGCAATTTGATTTTCATCATAATCATCATTATTGAAATTTTTTTTCTATCATTCATCGTCAATATCTTATATGTTGATGAATGAATGGTACAAAATCATTCTATCATCAATATGAACAAATGACTTTATGTACATTTCATTCATTCAATATACAAAAAACTTATTTGATAAATAAAACCAAACGTTTTTACGTTGATGCAACGTATCATCATCAAGTTCCGATAACGATTTCCTCTTTTTTTTATCGCATTTGGTTTTTCAAAGAAAAATGAAAGGGAGCGTCGGAAACGATGTTATCAACATTTTTGTTGTTTTGGCACCATCTTGCTGTATTAAAGATTGTTTGATCATCATCATCATATATTGGTCACTATAGACGAGAGAAAGCAATTTGATTCTACTAATGATCTTTATTTTTTTTTCCAATTCCCAATCGAACAATTCTATTCATTTTACATTAGAATCATTCAAATTCAATTTGTTTCAATCCAATTTTATAACAACAACATCAACAGAATGCAAAAAATGATAATGAAATAATGTAAAAATGAAAAACAAAAAACTATTATCTGGATCAATCTTTAGCCAGAAGAAAATCCTTCACAATCATCATCATTATTATCAATTAGAATTTTCCAACAAAAAAAATGTATCAAACTTGATGATTTCTGGTAGAAACAAAAAACAAAACGATTGAATATTTTCGGTGACAAATGTTTATAATGATGATGATGATGATGACAATTTGAATGGATTTTTTTTTGTCTCTTCGCCTTTTAATCATCTTCATCAAAAAGAAATTTGAAAATGGTTCCAGTTTTGTTTTTCGATCGATATTTTTCACAACAAAAAAAAAACTAATTCTGGCTCCCAAAATGAAAAAAATTTCTTTCATTTTTTTGGAAAAATTGGAATGCTAATGAATTTAATGACATCATTAGATTCAATATTTCATTAATAATATTTATTTTTCGTTTTTTTTTGTTTATTTTAGAAATATCAAAGAAAGAGAATTCTGAATTTCTGTTTGAAAATGGATGGGTAATTCAACAACAACAACAACAACAACAAATCATCAGTAAAATAAAAAAAGTGTTCAAATTGACAACGGGAAATGGAATGAATGGATGGATGGTAAGAAATAATATAAATAAATAAATCTGATCTTATAATGATTTCATTTTTTTCCAATGTTTGCCAAGATGAGAATTTTGCTTTTTTCCTTGGAATGCTAATGCTGTACAAAATATTTTTTTTGGTTCGAAATTCAAGTAAACAAGATGAAACATTCGAATGATAGAGTAAAAGTAATGAAAATGGACACTAGGACTTGGAATAAATTATTATTTTTTGTTTTTTTTTTTCAATGTTTTTTCGTCATGTTAACTTCCATATATAAAATAATAATGCAATTCCAAAATTGTTGTTGAAAGACTATTCACTCATTCACTCAATCGAATGAGTGACTGAGTCAGCTTTTTTATATATTGGGAAAATGAGATGAAATACGATGAAAATAAAAAATAAAAAATCTTTTCATTTTAAGGATATATAAGATTCGCCGCAAATTCCAACATATATAAAAAATAAAATAATCACTATAGCTACTTATTATCAAATTGTGTAACCAGCAAATATATAAGTTATGTGTGTATTTGGCGCTTCTTCTCATTTGATCAATGTTGGTTATTTGATCGTATATAAATAATAAATTTCTTTTTCTTCCTTTTCAATACCATTTACGTTTGTTTATTTATTTATTTTTTTTTTTTGATTTTAGATTTTTTCTTTTGCAGTCTATACTTTCTGGGTCATTCAATAAACAAACAAACAGAATGATCGGACAATCACAGCAAAATCATCATCATCAATTCGAATGGATTTTTTTTCATTCTTTATTTGTGAGATTGAGATGTTCAGCAAGTAATGCATTCGTTTGTGTGTGTGTAAATATATATTGTCTGTATATTAATCAAATGAAATAAACTGACCAAAAAAAAACGTTAAAAATATATTATATCCCCTAATAAATATCAACCGATCAAAGAAAAGAAAAAGAAAATAAGTTGAAGCCAGAAAAAAAGGCAATAAATATTTTTCAACAAAAAATAAAAAAAAATATATTTGAAATGAATGTATCGGATTTTTGATCGACCCCAAAAATACAAATACGAAATGTATTATTTGTCTATAGACAATAATAAGAGATTTCGTATTCGGCATTTGACAGCAATGATACATAAGAGTAGTGAAAGAAGAAGAAGAAAAAATTTTCTCATAAATCAACAATCAAACAAACAATTTATAAGCCACAGTGATAATGATTTCAAAGGATTTTCAATGATGATGTTTTCTTATTCGTTTGATGATTATTTGTTTCACTAAGACTTTTTTTTGAGAAAGAGTTGTTCTTTTGAACTTTATTTTTTCGGGTAAAATAATCTGTGATTATGATTGGATTTGGATGAAACCATTATCATTTTTTTTTGAGAAGAAAAAATCATTCAATTTTATCATTATAATGATGATGATGATGATGATAAAAATCTTTAGGTAAAATAGGAAAAAATCGTTTACAAAAATGATGATGATGAATGAATATTTTCTTTTTGCAAATGCCATCAACACCATTAGTAAATTTGGTGAATAAATTTGTATCCAGCCAAAAAAAAGAAATTTGTACTGTTTGTTGATGAATTTCAATAAATATGCATACACACCCCTTATTTAGTTGAAAAATACAAATAAATGTAATATTAAGAATGATAAATAAATGAATACAAAAAAGTTGGGCAAAGTTCATTCCAGCTATAGATTAGCCCAAAAGATCATCATTTTATTGTTATTATTAGAGACAAATGACAGGCTTTGTGAGTTGAGTGATATTATCAAACAAACAAACAACGAAAAGAAACACACATCTTTTTTTTTAAATTCTCTAAAACCATAATTCAACCTTCAAAATTTGAAATCATAATAATAATGAGTAAATGATACACACAATAGGATCATCATCATCATCATGGCACACACACACACACACAGAAATAGATATCTTCTTTACAATTTTTTTTTTATAATGTTCAATATACACACACACAAACACATATGCAAATTTTCATTTCCAGTGAAAAAAAAGTTAGGTAGACCAAAAAATGATGCTAATACAGAGTGAATATACGATAAGTAAAGAAAAATTTGTTCGACATAACAATCAACGAGAGAAAAGAACATATCTTTCATAGCATCAAGATATCGAAACAAGTGTTTTGAATGAATCTAATGCCACAACAGGAAAAAAAATCGAAACCCACAAAATGCGGATACAACAATTTTATTCAAAATTTGAATTGAGAAAAAATAAGGTAAGCAATTAAGTTTTTGTTGTGTGTGTGTGTCTGTATTCCGGTTCTAAATATTCAACATATCATCAATGAAAGCATAAATCTGAAAAAAAACATTCGTAATATAAGATAAACTAACTAAATTTGGTCATCATTTCACCCGAAAAAAAAAGAGAGTGAAAAGAGGCCAATTAATAATTGCTAGCATCATGTTTTCTGACAATGTTTATTGAAGATTAAGATCGTCTTCAATTCAAAATTGAAATGGTCGATGGAAAAAAAAGTTTTACAATTATGCAAATAATACAGTAGAACAACAACCGAAACAACAAAAACTAGACTAATAAATTCATAACGATCATTTTGTTTCACAATTTTGAACGCAATTTGCCATATAAGATGATCATAATAATAATTAACCGGCATTAAATTAATTTTTTAGAATTTTTTTTCAAATCGATAAACACAATTAGTCGGAAGCAAAAAATAGATAACATCATGAATTTCCGATTGATTAACTAAATTGTCGAATGGCAAACAACATTCTTATCGATCTTATTGAAATGAACCATACAACCAAACATTATGTAAGAAAAAAAAAGAAGAAAACTAACTGCTAGTGGTCATAGTGATTTGACCTGATGCACACGCATATCACCTGTCATATTTCATTTAAAAAAAACATATGAATCGTGTAAAAATGTAAATGTTTTAATCAAAAAATTATTTGTATACATACTTTGATCGATAAAATTATTATTGTAGGTGTTGTTGTTGTTGTTGTTGTTGTTGTTGAATGCTGATAATGATGATGTACGAGAATTTATTATTATTATTATTTTGATTGGCCAAATTTGTTATTATTATTGTTGTCGATGTTGGTGAAAGTGAAAGGTGAATAAAACATCACATACATAGACAACAACAGAAAAATAATGAATGAAAATCTCCACCTAGAAATAAAGATAATGAAATTATTATTAACAACAGTATTAATTTTTGTTTTTTGACATGGCCAAACATTGTGTTCTATGAAACCGGATATAAAGAATTCATTATTTTAACGAGAAATCAAATAGAATCAATTTGATTTTGTTTTTTTACAGTCTGATTGTTTTGAATAGTCTGTCTAAAAATAACGGAGCAAAACAAGATTTCATTGCCATGTTATTGATTTGAAATATGATTCGTAGTGAAAAAAAAACACAGAAAACCACAAAATAAAAAACATATTACATGGTCATTTGATGATTGATTCAACGGCAGAAATGAAAATGGGAATTTTTTTTTGAAGCAAAAAAAACATTTTGTCCATTTATAATGAAAATTTCAAAGATATAAATTAATTATTGTCTGGAAATAAAACAACATACTATGATTATATGATAGCCATGTAATGATTATCATGTACAAAATGGATCAAAAATAAGTAAGCTTTTCAAACTCTGAATCTTTCTCTGAACGCTATATTGATTCATATTTTATTTATACAAAAAAATACCATTGTTGTTATTGTTGTTACATAGTAACATAGAAAAAAAGTTAAATTCATTCAATGTTTATAAGATGAGAAAGTAGACAAAAAAAATTTCATCATATTTGTTGAACGTAAATGAAAAAAAATAAATAAATATTCCTGTTTGTTTACCTTCATCATCATCATCAATTCATCTATCCAATTCAATACCGAAGATTTTTTGTCATTGTTATTTTGATTAGAAATCATAGACAAATACCAAATACTCTGAGAATATGAGAACATTAGAGAGACCAATATAAAGAATCTATATATGATGAATAATGATTTCCATATATAAACATATTCTTATTATACATTGAATCTGAAAAGAAAGAGTTAAACAGAGTAATGATGGTAAGTTACTTTTTGTTACCCATTCAAATAGATGTTGCATAACGAAAAACAGAACAAAAAAAAACAAAAAATAAGAAAGAGACAATGATTAATAGTGGTCCCATTAATAACATGTTCTGTTTTCTTTCTCTCTTTTGTAGATTCTGAAGAACATGCATCAGCAATAATATGTATCATGGATTGGCACTTACTTCAGACAGCAACAACAACAACAAAAATGGGAAAAAAAAATAAGAATCTATACTTGACTAGCTCGTGTATATGGAAAAATGTTGGACGCGTGTCTTTTACCCAGATTCTTATCACACACAAATACACAGATACTCTTAGATATATGGTTTTTATTCTAATGAAAAACGATGACGACCAATATATTCATGTTGAATATCTGATAAGGGTGAACACACACAAACACACACACACACACAAAGAAATAGTGAAAATTCTATAGATAATAAAATCAAACACTTTGTATATATGTTGTTTGCAGAGAAAAAAATGATGTCAGGTTTGAAGAAGAAAAAAAAATCTCATAAATCTTAAATAATAATATTATTAATCGGTGGTAAAATATATGCGGAAATGAAAAAAAACACACACACCAGATACGATGGTATGCAACAAAAACACCAAAACAAACAAATAATCTATGTGAACCTTCAAATAAAAATTTCCAATCAAATTGAGTGAAAATATAATGAATATTTAGATTTTACGAAGAAAAAATGAACCAAAAGGGGAACTTTCGAGTTGAAATTGTGTCATCATGGCAATCAGAAATGAAAAAAAAAATCATATTGTATATCGATCGAATAATAATATTGTTGCTGTTTTTTTTCGTTGAATCCATTATTTTTTTCTGATGAAATTATGCAAATAAAAACTACCAATTGACTTAACTGAACTATTGGTGACAATTTAAAATGTTTCATTTTATTTTGAAATTTGAAAAAATTTTGTCAGCAAAAAAAAATGGAGAAATGAAGAAAATGATGGAAACTTGCAATAAAGTAACGTAATAAAGTTTTTGGAAAAAAAAAGATTTTTTTTTTTCTGAAAAATTTCGCCTCGATTCATTTATAACGAATGTAATGGAATTTTTTAGTCTACCAAAAAATGAATGATATTCTTCATTTTAATGACTTTCAATGGAATTCAGGTGTTTAAATTCACGAATATATTTATAATTTGGAAATGCTAAATCGATTCATTACTGTAGAATTCAAATTTTTACAAATTCATTCATAATTAGAAGGTTGGGTGAAAACAAAAATTAACCATTGTGAGATAATGATGAAATGGAAAAAATATTGTGAATAACAATCAAAACTAGAAAAAAAAGAGAGATTCGTTTTCATTCATTCTTTCATTCATTATCATTATCAACAACATGACAGACAAACTATTGACAAAAGATTATAAAAGTTGTGAACATCACATCATCAAACAAACAAACAAACAAATGACAAATAATTAGGCTAATTAAAATAGAATGATGATAAAAAGGGATGAAGGAAAAAAGAATAGAATGAAAATAGATAAACAAGAGAAAGAAAGAGATGAATGAGAACAAAAGGTCAGTATCAGAATTCAACGATAGTAGGAAACAAAAACGAAAAGGTAAAAACTATCATAGACCATTCATTCATTCGACCAGAACTGAAAGAATTTTTTTTCACAATTTAGAAATGATAAAATAAAATGAAACTAAAAACGACAAATGAAGATGAATTGAAAGAAGAAAGAAAGAAAAAAAAGATGAAAGTAGAAATTAACAGATAATAAACAAACTCGTAAAATTTTTTTTCCGTTGTTGTCATCGTTAATGTTGTTTTACACTGAACGATGATGACAATTTCTTTCAAAAAAAAACAATTGAGAAATCATGATTGCGAATGAGAGAGAGGTACCTTCTTCTTTTTTGTTACTATTTTTGTGTAAATAAAAATCTGTAATTCATTTATTTCAATTGCTGTATACAGAATAGTATTCAACAAATTTGACTTCAAATAAGAATTTTATTACCACACACACACACAAAAAAAAAGAAACAGGAAAAAATTTGTCATCAAATAATAAGAATATTCTCATTTCGAAGCCATCATTTCAACTGAATTTGATGGCGAAAAGAACATAAATCAAACAAATGATGGTGATGAAGAAAATCAAACTCTTGATGCAAAATTTAAATTTGACTAATAAAACAAAAATAGGAAATAATTATCAACTTTTTTTTCGGTTTTGGCAAGAAAAAATCAAAAAAAAACCTGAAAATAGATTGATGAATCATAATTTTCCTAAATTTTGTTGACAGAATTTCTTTCTAGAATATTAGAACAGGAAAAAAATCAATCAAAACACTTGTTTGACATGTGGTGGCCAAAATTTTCAAAAAATAACGAACCATTTATCCAATTATCCCATACACGGACAATAATCATATGAAAATCTAATTGGGCTTGAAAAAAAACATATGCAGAACAAATCCATTGACGGAACAAGATAATTTTTTATGCAGAAATAAAGAAACAGAAGAAACACTTTACTGGTTGATTGGACATTAATTAGTGATTCCAATTGTGTTCATTGAATAAGATGATGATGATGATATAATTCAATGCATGCATAATGAAATCATTCAAAATAATAAAGTTCATCACCCTAGAGTAGTTTTTGTTTTTGTTTACGAGTAAATTTTTCTTCACTTTCATTCATTCATTCAGATCATCATCGTCTCCATCAAAATTTCTTTCGAATTCTCATCTAGAAACATTTTCCATTTATGTGTGTTTGTGTGTTTGTTGTGTCTATGTGTAAATAATCAAAAACGAGAAAAGAGAAAAGCCAAAAAAGAATTTCTGTCGAGTCAGCATCATATATGAATGAAGCTAAAAAGGAAACCGAATCAAAGAATCATCAAAAAGAATCATGACCAGAAAAAAATACTAATAATATGTAAACGAATCATGAATTGAAAATCGATTATTTATATATGAAATATCATATAAATGTGTGTGTGTTAGTTTTGTTGAATTATTCTGATTGCAAACACACACACAGAATATAAAGAAAAACAAACAAACACAAATGAGAAAAAATATCCAAAAGATTTCTGACTGATATTTTTTTCTTATGG
Organism: Dermatophagoides pteronyssinus; assembly: GCF_027571235.1. Lineage (NCBI taxonomy): Eukaryota > Metazoa > Arthropoda > Arachnida > Sarcoptiformes > Pyroglyphidae > Dermatophagoides > Dermatophagoides pteronyssinus. The sequence goes on along the minus strand of NW_027461533.1, from coordinate 1,851,272 downwards.
ATAATCGATCAAATCAAATGTGTTTTATTCATTGTTTCACAATGATTGTTCGATATATATTGTGTGTTTTCATAATGAAACATTTAGGCCATATCAACGGGAAAAAATAAATTGTGATACATACGTTTTGCTTAAATTTTTTCAGTGATAAAATTTGATGTCGTCATCAATTGTCGTAGGTTGTTTGTTTGTTATTCTGTTTTTGTTTTCTATTTATTTTTTGAATTTGGCTAAAGATGAAACAAAAATAAAGGATGTTTGATCGGTTTGATTGAAACAAAAACAAATATGAATGATATGTGAATCAAACATAGAATTGATAATACACACAAAACGAACACAAACACACGACACACAAACAAAACAAAGATGATGATAATAGTAAAAGGATGTTGGATGATAACGGGAATTTTGTTGCTCGATGCTCTTTACCAATTGATGATATGTATGTGATCAGCAATAAATTCTGTAAAAGAAAGAAAAAGAAAACGAATAAAATTAGACATTTTTTTCTCAACTATGGATTAAACGTGTCACAAAAATAATAACTCTCAGTCAATAAATAAACAAAAATGTAATGTAATAAAATAAAATAAATCAAGATTTGAATGGAATAATTCTTTTGCTTTAAATTTGATTAGATTTTCAATGAAATGATGATGACAAATAAGATTGATTTTCTTTTTGACTGATGAATCAAATTTTTCATGTTTACAATCATCATCATCATCAAGAATCAACAATTCTTTGATTTTGAATGCAAAAATAAGAATTTCTCCAAATCAAATTCACTTCAACAAACATTTTCCAAAAATAAAATGTAATAACAAACGAAAAAGAAAACGAGAACTTTCTTCTTTTTGGGGTGAATTGGGGTTATTTTTCTATGTCGGAATAAATTTTCAAATCAAAGCAAAGCAAAACGAAGAAAGAGAATTGAAAAATAGAATTGAAATGTTTTCCTTATAAATCAATGTTGAATTTAGGTTTTTCATTTTATTCTTTGAATCAATACGAATGATCGACAAATTTTCTTTTTCATTCGTTTGATTCAATTGAAATCCTTTTTTTCCTTTTTTTTAAAGAAAGAAAGGAAAAACAAATTCATTTTTCTTTAAGATTTTTGATAAATAGAACAACAACATAGTAAATGTTCAATAAAAAGTAAAATATAGAAGAAAAAAAATTTTTGTTTGGGATTTGTTTTCATGTTTGCATCATTCTTTCTTTATAAATGACAACAACGAAAAAATGAAAACAAATTCATAACATTATTTGGGTAAATGTACACTGAAAGATATTTGAAAAAATAAACTACGAGAAAAAAAAACAAATTCCAGAATGAAAAATTCAGAAAGCCAAACACAAAACTCAAACAAGGGAAATTGTTAAAAATGGAAATTTTTAGAAAGAATCAACAAAAAAAAGAAAGAATAAATTTCATAGTGATTTTTATTTGTTGAACAAAAAAAAAGCATGAAGTATGTATGAAAGATGGAAAGATTTAAAAATTATAAGCAATTTAGATTCTAAACGCAAAAAAAAATTTTGTTTGAATGTTATTGTAACATTACAACAGGGTGCCCAAATGAAAAAGAGAACGTACAAGAATAAAATAAGACAAATTTAATAATTTCATTATTTTTCTGTTATGAACATGAATAAAATTCATTTTTCTTTCGCTCACTCACTTACTCGCTCACATATCCACTGTGATTTTCAATAACCATAACAATTGTAAACCAAGAATAAGAAGAAAAAAAAATCACATTCAATGCATCTGGAACGTGAATATGATTGAACATGATTAAAATAACAAACAGGACAAGGAAAACATGATGGCAAGAAAAAGGAAAGGAAAGAATTTTCCAAAACACATAAACACACACGAATTTGATATTTGTGTACTCACATGAAATTCAATGTTTGCACATATTGATGTCTAAATATATAAATAAAATATCGATAAACCATTCAATCCTTTTTTTCTACTGCATGTCTAATATAAGTTTGAATGGATCAACCAACAAAAAATAAATAAATAAACTATGACCTTTTAATGTTTTAAGGTCATACATTCAAATCAAAACGAAAATAAAACACAAATGAAGAATATCTAATAATACTTGAATCGATTCAGTTTTTTATTTTCATCAATTTCGAAAGAAAAAAAAAGAGAATTGATGGAAAAAAAATGATTTGAAATGATGATTTGCCATTGGTTCAGCATGGTTGATTTTTTTCCAATCTACAAGATTTTCTATTTTTCTTCTGTTGTTTTTCGTCATTTGTTGCGGTAATATTGGTGTTCGGGTTACAATATTAACGACAACAACAACAACAAAAAAAGCCAATCATGAATATAACAACAGAAAAAAAACAATTGACACAACAAGGCACCCAGGTGTATGGAAGAAATTTATTACCATTTCTTTTTCCCTCTCTCTTTGCTTTCTGACGAATACATCAGATTAAAATTGATAGAAAAAAATAAGTGACCTGTTTTTTTTGAATGCTTTCATATGAATACATAAGAATAATATGAATCTGATAATAAATATAGTATTCGAACACATTACTAATGTCAATCGAGAGTATTATTTCGATCGATTTTATTTTTTGCTATCTATTGATGTATGGAAAAGGGGGTGGTGGTAAATGAATGGTAAAACAAACGATAAAATGAATTGAATTGGAATGATGAAGAAAATCACGAAAGATTTCGTTTCGTTTCGATTTTTTTGTTTTTGTTTTTCGAATATATATGGAAAAAATTACTGCACTGCATCATCATTATATTACAGGCCAACAACAACAATCAAACCATTGAAAAGATCGATGTCAATCAATTTTTTCTTCATTTCATTTCATTTCATCTTTACAACTTTGAAAACAATCAGGACACACGACTTTCAAACGATAGAATTTTATAACAAATAAAGAGAAAAAAGATTTAGCTCAATTATAAACAAATAAATCTTCATCAAATATGGAAGCAAAATCATTATCATTTCATAAATAAATAAATATGTGTTATCGATGGATTTCGATGTTATTGGTTTTTTTCAATATTTCAAAAAACAAAAATAAAATAACAAAAAGTATTTATTTGTGGCCAATAATTTTTTCATCATCATCATCAAAATAATGATGATGAATAATATTCTGATAAAACTATTATCGTTATCTTGTTTTTTTTTTTCTTGTGGCTTTTTAACTTTTTGACCAATTTTCAAACATATGAAAATATTTACTTAGAATCAAAACAAAAAAAAAGAAAAGTTTTTCAATCCAAAAAACTTTTTTTTGCTGTTGTTTTTTATTGTCATTCGAGTGAATCGATCATCATTCTTCAATCAAATGAAAAGTTTTTCTCTTCTTCTTGTACGTTATAATAGGATGAATGTGTACATTATTATTATTATTTTGAACGAAAAAAAACAAGAACGGGATGCTAAAAGATAAAAACAAAAACAAAAAAAACATCCTTTAAGATGAAAATAATAAATAAGACGAATGATGAAAATAAGCAAAAAAACAACAACAATTGATCGTCATTAAAACAATGTTTTTTTGGGATGTGGACCAAAATAAGGATACGAATCGAAAAGATTTTTTTGATTTCAAATAACGAAAATTGGGCGAAAAAAAATCGATGCCTATTTACACAACAACAACAAAAAAAACATGTACGAAAAAAAGTTGAAATGGAAAATAATTACATCGATTGATAATATCGACGACGATGATGATGACGACAATCATCTCTTCATTCATCGAGATCAACATTATTATTTTCTTTTAACATTTTTTTTATGAAGAAAAAAAATCCCTTTCTTCCAATAAGTGTATGTGTAGGATAAACATTTGAGAAAAAAGTAGATTTCAATTGAAACATTATGATGAGAAGATGAAAATATAAATCGTAATAATGGAGAATAGTTGCACAACAACAACAACAACCACCATCACCAAAATCATCAGCCATCATCTGGCATTTGATGAGATTAATTTTGGACAAAAACGAAATGAAACGAAACGAAACGAAACGAATGAATGAATGAAAAAAGTATAGAATAAAGATCAGAAAATGAAATCATTTTATTGGAAAAAAAATCGACGAATGAAAAGATTAATCAATAATGTTTGTGTGTGTGTGTATTGATATACATCTTATTTTGTTTGTTTGTGTACATGCACTTGAATACTAGAATCAAATTCTTATCTAAAAACACAACATAGTCGATATTGAATATCAAAGAATAGCATTAGTTGGAACCAAGTTTTTCAATCTTAGATTACAAAAAAAAAAAAAGAAAAAATTCCGGTCAATAAAATATTCGGACCAAACTTTAAACGCATTCTGTTTGTATGCAGTTTAGTCACGGTACACAAAACATGTTCATGATGGAACGAAGGAATCAAGAAGAAAAAAATTTGCAATGTAGCAATATTGTTAAAGTATTATTATCATTGGTAAAATGTGAACAAAAATATAAAAAAAAACAACAGACATCATAAATGATTTCAGCGAAGCGAATAAAATTTATGTCATCGAAAAAATGAAAAAAAACAAAACGAAAATAATGCACATTGAAATGAAATATTTTTCATTTTTTTTACCAGGAAAACAAAAATTGTTAAATCGATATCACGATTCTCAAAGATAGTGAATGATGGTAAACCAATTAAAGTTTAATATCATCCAACTGGCAATCATTATCATTTTCATTGGAATATTAAAAAATGAATTATGGGAATTTTCTCTTCTTCTTCTTCTTAATTCAAAATTTGTCCTGTCGATGTGTGAATGTCGATAGAAAAATATTTGCAGTTGTGAAAATTTTCGTTCATTTCTCTCTGTATCGAAATTTGATATGATAATATTTGTCATAATATAAGTAATTGAAAATTGAGCATTCATTTTTTGTTGTTGTTGTTGTTTCAAATGAAAAAATGGTTTCAACAAATGGGTCAAGTAAAGTAGAAGAAGAAAATGTTTTTGACATCTTGGATTAAATTGTCAAATTATTTAACAGGTTTTTTTTTCTCACTCAATTTTTACAAAGAAACATATAGATCAGAGCTGGCCAAACTGCGGCTCGCGAGCCGCATGTGGCTCGCGAGCCACACTTCTATAATTCAAAAATCGAGGGTGAGGAGGGTGAGCTTGGCCACCCCTGATATAGATTATGAACAGAGAAAATTTAGTTTATTTTGTTTGGTAAATCAAATAACAATAATGAAAAAAAAACAATATTAATTAAGTTCATTGTCATCTTCTTCTTCTTCTTCTGCTTTTTTTTACCAGAACAATTCAAATGAGACGATAATCAAAATCAAAATTGAATTGAAATTTAATGAAGTACATCGACAAAATTGTTAACAAACAAACGAACGAACAAAAAAAAACATTTACAATTTCAAAATACCTGTGTGTGTGAGAGAGAGTGTGTATGAAAATCAAAAAAACATAAAATTAATTTAATGACTTAATTATATCATCTGTAGGCTATATTAGAATGAGAAAAAAAAATAACAAAACAACAGAAAAGTTTGTCAAATAACAAAACAATGAAAATAGAATGAGATGAATGATGAAAATATTTCCAGTAGTTAAGATGTTCTCATTGGATAAAATATTTTGTCTGTTTTTTTCGAACCAAATATTAAAAAAATAAATTAAAATTAAAATGTTCCAAACTAATAATAATAACGAAAAAAAAACTAAACTAGTTCACATCTTATTATCACATTATCAATAAGGAGAAGAATGTGTGTGTGTGGCAATGACAGTTGACAAATTGCTAACCGACAATAATAATGACCAAAAGAAAAGAATTGAAATAATAAAAAAATGAAATGATGAATTCATGAATTTACGTTGATGATAATGGTTGAAAACTATACATAAACACACCCATAAACAACAACAAAAGTAATCAACACACACTTTTGTGTGTGTTGATTCTTCAAAGCTTAATATGTGAATGTGGTCTATCATTCACATTTATTTATGTCTGGATGTCTGTATATATAGTCAATCATTTTTTATTTCACATCCATCCATATCATCTACCTATTTATCTATACACATCTATCTTAACCATCCAGCCATAATGACAAACGACAATGAAAAAAATAAAAAATAAAACGATAAATAGCGATAGATAGATAGCGATTGTGTATGGTAATGACAGAAAACAACGACAACCAGACAGAAAAATAAAAATTTCTTTTCACAAAAAAATAGCTGAGAAAAAAATTCTTTATTCGGTCAAGTTTTTTTTGAAAATTCATATCAAAATGAAGGCAAAAAGATGATTTTCTTTCCTTGTCAATCCAATGAGAGCAAAGATATGTAGATATTTGCTTTTTTTACATTACAATTTGCACATTTCAATTCAAACAAACAAAAAAAAATATTATCACATCATCATCTAAAAAGTAATAATATTCAAGAATCAACGATAACGAAAATGATTATGGTCAGAAAAAAAAATAGTCGTCAACAACAGTAACAACAACAACAAAAAACAAAACTTTTAATAAGAATAATGATAATGACGATGGTAATAATAATCGACAGGTAAAGATAACTTATTTATTATTCATTTTTTGTTTTGTTTTGTTCGAAGACAAAAAAGGGGGTTTATAATTCATCACCATCATTCAAAGACATTGTTTTCAAAAGAAAAAAAAATTTTTGGCTTGCTTGTTACGACAAACGCACGCACATTAGTAATGATAATCATTATCTTTGTTGCCATTTGTTGTTCTGATTGATGCATACCGAAGAATAATATGATAGAAACTTAAAGTACCTTCCATAGGTATACATAATCTGAAGATGATCGAAAGTCGTTATATAATAAAGATTAGTTTTTGCGAATTACTATGTGGAAATTTTTTATATCATTTTTTTTATATGGTTAGTTTTTTTTGGTAGAGTGATGATTTAATAACAATGTTTGGCCTGTTGTTGATGACAATAATAAACAGTGTACAGAAGTCAAAAGAATAAATCTAAATGAAGAGACAATTGAAGCACGCAAATCATTAGAAATGAATGAAGCAAAACAAATAAACTTTAAGATTTAAGATGATGAATGAATTCGCGGATATCAATAAAGATATGAACGATGGAAAAAAGAGGAAAAAAACCAGTATTAAAGTTGTGTAATATGATTTTTTTTGAAATAAAATCTTTTATTCAGTTTCATAAATTATTTCCAAACAAAACTATCACATTACAGTGTGTAATTTTCTAAGAAACACGAGTTTTTTTCAAATATAATCAAATTCAAACGGTTTAATATAAATTCCCGGATATAAATTTTCGAGATATAAATTATTTACTCCTTTATTTACATGTGGGTTATATAAAATATCAAGGATGGATAAACATAATCATGTTGATTTGATCAAAAACTTTTTTTTTGTTTTGTTTTCAAAATCATTTGCATAATTTGAATTTAATATTAAATTTGCTTGACCAAACAAGAAATGCGGACAAAATTCCTATGAAATCCAATGGAAGTCATATATTTTGTAATTATCTGTTCATTCATTCGTCTGATCATATGGAGATTTAATTTATTAATGGGTGACATGAGTAAGAAGGAAAAAAAGTTATGTCACACTATATGTCACCGATTTTCTCTTTGAAACTGGAAATGAATTACATTTTGATGATATTTTCAATGAAATTCATGATAGATTTTAATCATTCTATCATGATGTATAGTGAAATCCTATTTCAGATCCAAATCTATGCAAATGAATGAAAATTTTGTTTTTTTAAGATTTTTTTTCAAAAAATCGTTGCTATTTTGAATAACAATGATTCGAAAGAAGAAACTAATTAACAATTCTATAATTTAAATTCAATGAATCAAAAAAAGAAAAAGAAAATCGTTTTGAAATATTAACCAAATGTTCATCACCATTGCCAGATCAAGAAAAAAAAGAACTTGTCTCCGAATGGATGCCTCGACAAAAAAAAAGTAGACAAAAAAAACTTTTTTTTTCTGTCGCTGAAAACTTACATATATAATTATGGAGAATCATTAAATGATTGTTTTTCTTTTTCTTTTGGTTGTTGTAAAAAAATATCCAAGGGGAAAAAATGCTAAAAACTTTGCCATAAGCATAAATTGGTAAATAAACGAAACAGAAACACACACACACACACACACACACTGAAAACGAACAGGCATTAGAATATCCAATTTATAATTTAATCGTCATTTAGACCAATAATTGCGTGAATATGCGTATACGACGTTGTGTGTGTGTGATCGCCATCATCACTATTTCTTTTTTATTATCCTCCTTCTTTAGAAAATGTCTAATTTTTTTATATAACATTAGGCTACATTATATAATGTATAATTGCATAATTGGTCAATAATAAATATGATGATCAAATCTATACTAAATAGGATTTATGTGTGTTTGTGTGCTAAGCATCGATTATCATCATTTAAACTTGAAAAAAAATTTCAACTATGAAACTTATGTCGCCGGTGATGATAATAGAAGATGATGAGGTAACAATATATATTTTTTTTGATATGAAAAAATGGGCAAAAAAACAGGTCAACATAAAATATGGACCAGTAAAGTAATTCATCCATAAGATCTTTTGGATGATAATAATAATCGATTATTATAAAAGATCGTACATCATTTTTTTTTTTTTTTGAAAAAAAATCAAAAATTCCAACGATCATTATTACCAGGTATCGTCATCATCATCATTATCATAAACATAATCGTGGCCGGTGGTTGACGAAATCGTGAAACATATGGCCAGAAAAAAAGAAAAGAAATCGGTCAATCTATTATCAACATCTTCCGGTGGTAGCTTGTATTCGATATGCGTTCGCGTGCTTTATCTGCTTTTTGATAACATAATAATGATGATGATGATGATGATTTACGTACATCAATAAAAAAAAGCTAATAACAACAAATATGTTATTAGTGAATTTAAAATTTTGGTTTTTTTTAGTATCAAAAAAATGAAAAATTTTACATCAAGTCGATTAAATTCATATTAGTCTTGTTCTGATCACAGGTATAGCAGTCAAAAATGATGATGATGATCATAAAAAAAAGGACAAATGATCAGGATTTGTCGATGACCGATCATCATTATTGATGTTCGGTTAAGATATTTATCGAATGATGATGATGATGACAGGTTTTTTTTTGTTTCTATTCATAAATGTAACAAAAAACACCATCATATTTGGCATTTGCAACAAAAACAAACAAACAAACAAAAATTTTACGTGTAAAAACAGAGAGAAAAGAAATATGTAAAAAAAGCGATTCGAATCGATTTTTTGTTTATAATAAAATCCGAAACATTATGTTTTGAAATATATTATTGTGAATACCCGCACATTGATATTTGTTGTATATAATGGTGTATGTGTGTATGGTGATGGCCATTGGGCATCACAAACTTAATTTTATTTATTTTTTCAGAAGAATATATGTTTTTCTTGCTACAAGCCCAAAAGCAACATTTCATTCATTTGGATTTTAAGATGTTAAGATGAAATCGACGTGATAAGAACGAAAAAAAAACATCATCATGATGTTTGGCTCGAGCACAAATGTAGAATTTTTTTCTTTCATTTTTGGTAAAAAGAACGAAGAAGATTCGATTCACATTTCGAAATCGATCAAATCATCATTCGATTGAAATGAAATGGACCGATCGAAGATTTTTTTTTTTTGTATGGAAGAAATAAGAAAAACGAAATGAAAAAAAACAAGGAATGAACAAGAATAAGATAAATGGACTTTTTGATTTTGCTTTAGTTCAAATAAAAAAAAAGCAGAATGAAAAAAAGCGAGAAGCTAAAAACGAAATCAAAATGAGGAATCTGCCCATCTTGATGATGGCGGTGGTGACGACGGCGATGGATAAGTTTGGTCGATATGTATTAGTAAATGGAATGGTCAATCAATAATGTAAGTTTTTTTTTTTGTTTCGGCCCGAAAATTAAACAATAAACGTACAAAACATTATTTTATTTGATTTGTTGATAAACATTATCAACGTTACAAAAGATGTTTACAACGACAATAATGATTTCTATGACCACGATATACAAATTAATTCAAAAAAGAAAAAAGTTTCCGAGAATTTGATCAATAAAGGAATGACAAATGAAAAACTTAATTCATTTTTATCCTCAGATGATATATTCTCAACAAGTTAAAACATGGAAAATCTTTTTTCCGAATAGAATCATTTCTTATGGATATTTAGTCAATAAGAAAATTTATTTATTCGATGACAGTTATAATGATAATGATGATATGGACAAAAACATAATTTTCATAAATATGGAATTATGAATTTTCTTGTTGTTGTTGTTGATGATGTGGTTAGATAATCTTTTTTTTCTCATATCAATTGATGTGAGAGAGCGTAATAAAAAAAAAGAAAGAAAATATTGCGTGCATGAATTTCAGATTGAATCATACAGATTGATGAATGTTATGGGTGAACAACAACAACAAAAAAAAGGTCAAGATTTTTCATTTTTTTCTGATTAATCATCATCATCAACAAATGATGACGACATTTAGTACGATTCGGTTAATAATGAATGACATTATCGGCCAATGGAAAAACAATGGATATTTCATCAACATAATATTCACATAATTTAAAACCAATCTGTTTATCATCATCATCCTGACAATTATTGTCAACATATTTCGTGAATTTTTCATCTTTTTTCGATAGCAAGTCAATTAGAAATTGATTCTTTATCTTTTATCCAAGAAAAAAAGGAAGAATGAATAAAGATCGACAATTTGATCGAATGTGTGAACGGTTAGTTGTCGGTAGCCATATACATAATATACAGAAGTTTTTTCATGGGAAATTTATTTGTTTGACATAGTGGAAACAAAAACAACGACATTTTAATGGTTATAAATGCAAAAAAAAAACCAAAATCAAAACAATCACAGTGATATGTCATAGTTACGAACAACAATGGTAAGACAAGTAAAACAGAAAAAATTTGTCATCAAAGTGTTGATTATCTTTAGGTGAATTTTGCTGTTTTTTTGTTATCCACTCAGTCAAAAGGAAGACATATAACCACTTTGGATAATAATCATTGTTCAAAAATGGAAATTTATTTTTCTTCTGTTTCGTTTCTCTCAACAATCATCCTATTTTTTTGTTTTTTGTTTTTGTTTTTTAATTTTCTACCACCTTAACCGAAACTAACCATTATAAATGTTTGAAATGAAATAAACAGAACATAATTTTTTTTTCTTCTTCTCCTCAAATGAAAATCGGTGTAAATGAGATGAATTAAGGGTGCGTATAAAAAGGAAAAAAAATGACAAAAACAGCAACAAAGTCATGACTAAAACCAACACCCTGATTTGCATAATTTTGTATAATTGCTATAACGGAACCTAAAATCAAAAAAAAAAAAAATTTAACCTGTTGGATTAACACACAAACACACCTGAAGAGTTCATGTGTCACAATTGTCAAATTTCTTCAAACTACACACATATATTTCGTAATAATTGTATAATTGTGGAACAACTTGTTGTTCAAGTTTAATGTCATTGAAATATTTTAAGCAAGAAACAAAAAAAAATTAAGATGATAATTATCATTGCATGTAAGGGGTTTTTTCGGAAAACATAGATATGTTTGTTTGTTTTTTTTTCTACTTCAATCATCTCATCATTGGAAAAAAGAAATGCAATGATGACAATATTTTTATCTTTCAAATATTAAACCGATTGATGACCATTAAATAACAAATCTCCAATCAACAACAACAAAAAATACATTACATACATAGGATATTAATTACAAATTCGTTGATAAACTGAGCAACAACGAGACAACTTTTCAGTCTCGTTTCATCATCATCATCATACAACATTCAATTTAGATAAGAATTTCAAAAATCAGTGAATAAAGTATAAAGTAAAAAAAAAAAAGAAATGACACATTCCAAGTTCTTTCCATTACTATGAACAAACATGATGAAAATCTGGAAAACGACTGAATAAAAGAAGAGAGAAAGAAAAAGAGAGATAGAGGAAGAAAGAATCTAGATTATCCATCGACAACATATAAAACATGTCATGTTTTATTTTCTCTTCCTTTATTTTTTCTTTTTTTTAGGATTCAAGACATCCATTATGGTGATCTTTGAATGAAGAAAACAAAAATGTCAACGTTATTCAAGACCGAACCAAAAAACAAAAACAAAAAACATTCAAGATATAAGACAAATATCTTGTTTTAGGTTTTTTTTTGTTTTGTTTGTTAAAAATAAAAAAAATTCTCTTCAATCTTTTTTTGCTGTTCAAATTGTTTCGAGTTTTGTAATAATAATAATAATAATAAATGACTAAAACACATGGCCACAGATAAAATTTCGATGTATTTAAAAAACTAAACCAGAAAAGAAAAGAAATAAATACGCGATTTATATTTGGATTCATGTTGTTGTTTTTTGTTCGCTACACAATTGACATTTAGCTTGTCAAAAAAATAATATAAAATGCATGTCATTTGATAAAAGTCAATCCCGAAATAAAGGAAATTGTATATTCGGGTGCTTAAGATCAACCGAAGAAAAAAACAACGACAACGACAACAGTACAGATAATACTGTAATATGGACAAATCACCTCAACCACCAAATTGGACATCATGATATGATAAATGAAAGATTAGATCACAAATGGTTGAAATGGCAAAAAGAAATTATGATTATTGTTTACCATCGACCCTAACCCTGAACTATTTCAATTGTCATAAATAACGAATGAATGAAGAAAAAAAATCGGTTGACTTTTATTTCCAAAATGTCAAACATTGAAAATTTTTTGGTGATACATACTTATAGAAATTATTATGATTCGATTATCAAATATGTCACACAAGAAAAAAAAAGACATTCATCATTGGTTAGTAGAAAAAAAAATGGTGAGTGCTCGACATAAAAAAGAAAAAGAAAAATTCATATCACGAATCGGCTAGACTTTTTGAGTGCATCCAAAAAGATATAGATGAACTTATATGTCGTTTGCGATGCAAATATCAAATAAGAAAAAGAAGAAAAAAACATCACCTATCACACATAAGATAAGTATGTATCAATTTTCCCTTGCATCAAGTTTTTCAATTCAATAAACATACCGAAGCAAGAAGAAAAAAAAGATGTTATAGAAACAAAATTACAAATGATATGGCCACAAAATAAATGTGACATGTAAATGGTTTTGAACAAAAAAAGAAAAAGAAAAAGAAATATTAAAAAAAAATATAAAATATGATGAACTATAGAAAATTTGTACAAAGTGAAAAATTGTGATTAATAACCACCACATATCATTTATATTATTGGATACAAATGTAGCTTGCATTTATTTTTTCGTTTTTAAAAAGAAGAAAACATCATCATCATTGAGAAGCATCATTGAAAAATGCCAAAAAAAAGCCGAATAAAGATTGGCCAGAAACGATGTGAGTGATACAAGGTGATATGAGAGATGCTGTGAATGTAAAATGAAACAAAAAAATCATTTTTCAATTAAAATCATCTATGTAAAGATTATTATTGTAAAATTAATTATGATTATCATCGCTAAATGTAATTCATTGATAGAAATGAAAGTAATGAAACGAAACAAAACGAAAGAAAGAAATGAATCTCACTTTCCATATAAAGAGGATATGTCAGAAGAAGAAATTGTACATTATTTTTGTTTTTGAAACATCTTAACATGATAAATGAATGGACTGGAATGAAATGAATACCATTGATCATTTGCCAAACATTAAATTTACATTAATGACATTTTTTTCCCCTGAACAGTTTGATGAAATAATACCAGCATCAAATATGAATTTTTAACTTATTTCAAATTTGAAATTTGAAGTTTGTAATTTTTTAATGAAATAAACATTTTAATTGATTTGTTGTCATCATAATCATGGTAGTATTGAAAGAAAAAGATATTAACAATTTGCTAAATGAAGATGTTTCACAAGCTTTATTTTATTTTATAAATAAATAATGACATCTATGTTGATCATCAAAACAATCCGTAATGCATTCGATGTGATTCATATCAAATTCAACAAACAAACAAACAAAACAGAACAAAGCGATATATTTATGCAAAAAAACATTCTATTCATTCAAAATTATCATTCTTTTCTTTCTTTTTTTTATCCATAATAAAATTCGATATTAAGATGATGAATCAAAAATGATGAATATAAATGGATTATATAAGAGCAGGACGAAAAAAATAGAAAAAAGATTGATGAGAAAAAATAAGAAAGAAGCTTTCGATAATCATATCATATGGCAAAAGAAATGATGAGAGAAGATTCATTGATAATATAAATATGAATATAAACATTAGAAATACATACATATTTTTTTTGATATGGCTAATCTTCTTAACAAGAATGGAAAAAAAAGCTAAAAGAAAAAATACCTCTCTCTCTCTCTTTGTCTTATCCACATAGCAAAAATATCCAGTGCATGTCAAATTATATGATCGATTTTAGTTATAAAACAAAAACAAAAACAAAAAAAGATGCTAAGGAATTCTTGTTATATGAACGAATCGAATAAGAAATATAAAAACAAAAAGTCATATCAATTTTGCTAGAATCTTATGTGGGTGGATGGGTGGTCTTATACTGAAACAAAAACGACTAATTGTTTAGCTATTTTTGAAAGAAAATGAAAATGAAATTTTGCTGTTTTTTGAACAACAAATTCAAACAACAATGAAATGTCATTGAATATAAAAATCATTTAATTATATGTTTTTTTTAAAAAAATGGATGAAAAAAAAGTAATGTAACTTAACATCTGGCAATTTTTTTTTTGGTAAATAAGAGATATCAATGGCCAAAGTAATGCAAAACAAATTAAATGACAAGAAATCAAACGTGTCGAAATGATTGTAAAAATTAATCTATAGATATTTGTGTATGGATTTTAAAATGATTTTTTCTAAAAAATGTGAAATAAATCAGATTAGATCATTTTGCCTGATTCATCTTTATATACACATACAGAAAAAAAAGATAAAAAGAATTTCGTTTTTTTTATGATTATTGTTATTATATCTTATCATTATTTATTGTTGACCACCTTTTTTTTCATCGAAATACCACATGTTTATCGTTAATCATCAATGTCGTCGACGTCGTCGTCGGTGCTTTTTTGTTGTTGTTGTTGGTGGTGGCACAAAAACTCTTAATTCAAAGTTTTATATATTCAATTCATTATCGATCAAATTAAATCTAAATAAAAAACAAATTCCAATGAACATCCATTTTGAATGAGCAATTATTATTATAAAAGAAAAAAAAGAGGATTGTAGATAAGTAAAATAAAACATCCTCAACAGAAATGAATATATTAAAGAAAAAACAAACAACAACAACAGAAAATGACAGATGGCAAATGATGATATCGATTCCAAAAAACAAATAAAATTAAAAGGCAAAAACGAACGAATAAAAGTCCAATCAAACAACCACAACAACAAAAAACTTAAACAATTAATACAAAGGATTTAGATAAAATGAACAAATAATGATAATAATAATAATAAAAAAGTCTGAGAAGAAAAAAAGGTAAATGAAACTTTCAAAAAGATCATCATCATCATCATTATCAGAAATTATAATCATTTCAAGTGTAGGATGCGACAAGATTAGAAAATGTTTTTTTCCTTCTTTTACTCGATTTGGCCTATGTCTGTGAAATGGTATATATTGATCATTATCATCAACACATTCAATTTCATCATCATCAAATGAGATCAGATTGTTGTTGTTTTCAATTCAAATAATAAACATCATAGGTCACCTGGTCGAAATTTGATGATCAAAATGCCAACAAAAAAGTTTATTTTTTGATTTTGATATCGATTCCCATATGATAAGAAAATAAACGCATTTTCTGAAGATGATGATAATCAAAGCAATGAACAAAGTGGATTGGATTGACAAAATAAAAAACATTCGTAGCGAGGCGATAATAATTGACCAATTAAAACGCTCACACACACATGTTGTTCAATGAATAAATGTAACCATTTGTGAAACCGAATGATATGATATGACCTTAATGATGAACCTTCTTTTACATAATCAAAAGGAATGATGATCAAAGAGAAAGGATCTTTCATTAGTGTAAAAGATGAGTGAGAAAATAAAAAAACATAGAAAGATACCGAATATATTTAGTCAATCAATCAACGCAAAAAAAAGTCAAGAGAAAAAAAAACAGCGATGATAATGTACATTATTAATTAACATCTATTTGTGTGTGTGTGTGTGTTTGTGATAATATTCGTCTTTAATCAAAAAAAAAAAAAAATGTGAATGTTGTTGATTAAATCTTGTTACGACACTCATTATCATCATATATATGCAATTTGATGATCAATGATTGACGATATCTGTTTAAAAAAAAGAAGATGAAGAAGACATACAGAAACAGATTCACATACATATATAAAAATCCAGGAGATTATATTTGTTGATATGTGTTGTTCGTTGATGGAAAATGAAATAGAAATTGCCGGCTATCGATATATAAATTACCATAGGCATAGGTATAATGTCAACATCCAAAAAAAAAAAAACATTGACAACCACAACAACAACAACAACAAAAATATTGAACAGGATTTCACCGAAAAAAAAAGAAAAAGATAGAGATTATAATATAGCCAAAAATATATCTTACCACTGAAAATCTTGTTAGTGATTTGGATTTTTTTTTATTTCAAATGAAAAAAAACTAACAAACTTCAAAAATGATTTCAAATTTTTTTTCAGTTCAATCTTATTACTTGCACATCATCATAGTGATTTCATCTTTCTTTTCTTTTTTTTTTTGAACAGCAGCCAAAGTAGCCAAATTTTATGTTTATTCAATTTTAAAAAAGGAAAAAAAATATTAAATTTACAATAACAACAACAACAAAAAAAAAATCAAAGAAGCATGGTGATGAATACACAACAACAACAAAAATAAGCCTGGATATTTTCGACAAAAGTTCCAAGTAAAAGAAAAAAACACTGAGGATCATTGATGTTTTTAAAAAATTTCAAAAAAATTTCGATAAATTCACACACACACACACACACACTGCAAAAAAGCATCAAGAGTTTATTCAATTTTATTCAATCATTTTCTTTAGCTATCGGCATCTTTTGCTATCTTTCACCAATCTATTCGGTCTTGGTTGTTTTTTTTCAATCAACACTAATAATGTTTGAGAATATTTAATTTTTCTTCAGCTTTTTTCTTGTTGTTGCTAACTGAATTAAATTAAATCAAAAAAATTTTGTTTATTTTCAGGAAGCAATCATTTATTTCGATATAAGAATTTGTACAGAAAAAAAAGAGATAGAAAGCTTTCTTTATGTGTAAGAATAGAATTGAAAAAATTCTTAGCATTCAATGAATAGAATGTCAACCAAATATACAATAATGAAACCATTTTTGGCTTTTTTTTTCATCATCAGCTCAGCAAAAAAAAAACATGGAATTAAGGCCAGTGAAAGCTTTTTTTTCCGATGCTAAAACGCTGATGATGTAACCACTACTATGGAAACAAAATACAGATTCTTTTCGATTGGTTTCGAACGATGAAAGAAAACAAAAATAAATCCAAACTAAACTATCCATCGTTTTTTCCCCACAACCATTCTATTCATCTCCTATACGATGAATGAAAAAATTCTTCATTGAAAATTTGTATACGAAATTTTTTTTTTTTTCTGATAATGTAAATATTTATTCAAGAATAAGCTATATGGTATTTTGAAAAACATCGAAAGAAAAAAAAGAGAGTGAGAAAAACAAAACAAAACGAAACAAGAAAAAATCCATCGATAATGGCGGTAGTGATGATGATGATGTGGTGATTTATTCGTTGTTTATATAAAAAGCAAAAAAAATGCTCTGTTTTTAAAAATAAAACAAAAAAATTTTAAAATCTATCAAACTTACATTCAATGTCCAATTTGATATTTGATGTGATATACGATGAAATGATATCATAAATTCAAACACATTACACAAACACACAAGACAGAATCACACATCAACAACAACAATAATATTTCAACAAAACCACAAAGAAGAATAAGATGAAGGAAAAGTAACGTTAAATTTGATGGCTTTCAACAGTTGTCATCGTTTTTTTCCGTTTGTTTTGTTTTGTTTTCAAAACAAAATGTCATTCGGTTGTTTTTGGTTGAATTTAAATTTTGTTTTCACTTTTGTCAAGTGTTAAAATGATCGGATTACAATATAGCAATATCAACAATGAGAACATACACAAACACGCATCAAGATTGAAAATCTGATGGAATACAATTTTTCCAAATTTTTGTTTGGTGATGAAGAAAAAATTCACTAATATTTAAGTGACGATGTTTCGATATTGCAATCCATTTAATTATCATGAAATATGAATGATGATTATGATGGTGGTGGCTTTGCAGAAATCAATAGAAATCTAAAAGTAAAAACAAAAATGGAAAAAAAAATATTTAGAATGAATTTTCAATTAATCATACAGAAGATAAATATAAAAAATGATTATTTTGGTTTAAAAGTTATCAACAAAAAACAAAGTTTGCTATGAAATTTCTCCTCAAACAAAATCATTGAATGATTCACCCAAAATAAAAGCACATTTGAATATTTGACAAAATAACAACAACTACTGTCCCATTTCATTTTGGATTTATTATCATTATCAACTCACTCTGACATGGATAAAAACCATGAATTTGTCATCATTCTATCGACACAATAAAGGGAAAAAATTCAAAATCCAAATGATTTTCACTTTTTATTTGTAACCGCCTACATATAGCAAAAAAAATATCCAATCAAAATCTTTTAAATCCATCAAATAAGTAGCGACAATCATTTTTACTTATCATCATTATCATCAAATCAAATCAAATGAAATGGATAAACAATCATTGATGCAAACAAACAAACGAAAAAAATTTAACCCAAAATAGCAGCTGCTGTTGTTGTTTTTGTTATTGTCGTAATTTTTGAAATCAAAAATCAAAATCAAAAAAAAAATCTTTAAATCAAATTGTTTGGTTGTTTTTGTTTTGTTTTGATTGGTTTGCGCGCCTTGGTTTTATTATCATTGCTTGTTGTTTATATGAAATTTTTCTTTTCATTTGAACAACAAGAAAACAAACTTATGATTATATAAGTCACGTTTTTGTTGTTGTTGTTATTTTCATTCATTCACAATACGATGGTCACTCATTCATTCATTCATTACGATGGACAAAAACAAAAAATTATTAGAATGAAAATAACAATATAAGGGTGTGTTGTTGGTGTATGATGTATCCAACTTGGCTTTACGACGGAAATGAAAACATTTTGATTCTTTTCAAAAAAAAATTTATCCCCTTTCATATTGAATATTGTAAAATTTGAAATGGATGTCAACAAAATTGAAGAATTTTGGATTTTCATTCAATTTAATTTCAATGTAAGAAAAAAAAATTGCATTTTTAATCACGAAGAATGAACAGAACTGTGCTTTATTTCAGTTTATTTTTGTTTTGTTTTGTTTAAGATTCTGATCATTATGATTGGCTAGTTCTTGTATTTGTTCCATTGTGTTTAGATGAAAAGAAATTGAATTCTATTACATTTCAGTTTTTTTTCCAATTCAAACAAAAACAAAAACCAGTAAAAATTTCCAGAATCCAACAATATGATGACACATCTTGCAATGACAGGTCACATTGTATTGTGACAAAACAAAACAAAACGAAAAAGTTCAAATACAATAGAATCTTTGGTGTCAAACGAAATAAAGAGGGTGAGAAAGGGAAAATGAAAATTCTATATTTTGACAACAAAAATAACCATGGCTATTTAGATCAGAATTCTTTGAAAGTTTTCTTTTTTTTTGTTCAAAATGAATTCATCCAGAAACAAACAAACAAACAAAAAATCATGATATTTATGAACATTGAAATAATAATAAAAGATTGGTGGAATTATTAAATCTGTGAAAAAAAATGTCCAGAAAGAAAATTGCTTAGAAAAACTGAACAATATTAAATGAAATTGTATTATATCATCAGGTTTTTCTTTCACATACATACAAATTAATGATTTGACAAATTCAAATCAAAATATAATGCAAACAGCAAAAAAAAAAATTAACATTTCTCATGAGATAGAATTAGACTCAAGTTTTCTTTCTTTGATGCTTTCATTATTCTTTTCATCATCTTTTCATTTTGTAATGGAACATTAAGATACGAATATAATGAAGAAAAAAATATATATTTAAGAATAGAGAACCAAGTTTTTTTTGCAAGAACAAAAAAAAGAATTTCTAATTACAAATTCCAACCAAAAAAAAAAAAAAAAAAAAATCCTAAAATTACCGAACGAATGAATCACATCATTATCATCATATTAAGGTTATGATTGTAATGCATATGATGTTTTGGATGTTCAATGACATAATATATTTAAATATTATTGTCAAGAGTCAACACCGAAAGTAAAAGTCTAAAAAAACATTATTCCGAAATGTGAATTAATGAATGAACCAAGAAGCAAAAAAAAAAATTAATAAAGAAAATGAATTTATGAAAATACACACACACACACAAAACACAACTAATGAAATAGGATTCTGTTCGAAAATTAATATAATCAGAATTAAATTAGAATGAATGAATGAATGAATGTGAAAAAGAAAGAATAATTCGGATAAATCAAATGGATCAAATTTTCTTCAATTTCATCGAATTTAACTTATACAGAATAAAAAACAACTGATTGATTGAATACGATGGTTAGGACGAAACAACTTACATTTGATTTGTTGGTTCAATATTTTTTTTTTTTTTTTTTGATTTGATATTACAATGATGTTTACAGAGAATATTTATTTATTTTTGATAAAAATACACCATAACCATACAAATAGCACGAATTTTTATCATTAGAATTGATGATTTAAAAAAAAAATCATTATAATCACTAATCACATTGACACACAGACACACACATTTAGATGATACATAGATAGTTGTGGCTTAGGCGCGAATTTTTTTTTAAATCAAAACCAAACACAATTGAAAAACCGAACGGGAGAAAAACCGAATTCTCAATTTGAAAATGACAAAAACGAAGAAAAAAAACAACCATCCATTCAGGAAGGAAAGTTAACACCGAATGAAAATGTGAATGGATCGTGATGAATAGATCAGAACACACAGACACTGTACATATCAGTAGCGGTTAACAATAGTGGTGGATCCTCTTTCTTTCTCTCTTGTTTTGTAATGGAACAAGAAAAGCAAGTTTCGAAAGAAAAAAATTGAATTTTTTTTCTGTTTCGATGAATGATAGTAGTATTTGAAATAGTGATCCAACAAACCACACAAATAAACAAATGAATAACCACCAAGAATCACTTGTTATCATATTTGTTTGCTTCTTACTTTCAATTTGATTTCCGAATAAGTACCACCTATTTTGCCTAAATTCTAAACCACTACTTCAAGTTTATCTCCACAATAATAATGCGGATTGAATACATCGAAACGAATTTTCTTCGTATTCGATCTTGTCTGTTTGTTTGTTTGTTTGTAAAAATCGTTAAATCCAAAAAAATCGAATGCGAATCAATTTTCTTTAGTTTGGTTGAAGAATATAGATCAATTTCAATTGTGATTGATTGAATCTAAGAAAAATTTATTTAATCAAACATACAAAACAAAACAAAACGAAAAAATCTTCATTATTAATTTCGTTCAATGAACCAGAAATCAAACGAAATTATTGGATCTGAAATAAATAATGAAAAGAAAAAATTACGGTAAATCAATTATAACAAGACCATAACAACAACAACAACAATTCGACACATACGAACCATATAACCACATACCGTTATAACTAATGATCTTTTCTTTTTACCCGCACACAGGCACCAACACAAACTTACATTTCCGGTCTTGTTTTTGGAAACAAAAATGAATGTGGGCATTTTTTTAGGAAACAAACATAAACCTCAATACCCGAAATGCAAAAAAAAACCTATGATAAAGAGATTGAAAAGGAAAAAACTCAATTTCCGTTTGGATTCATTCAATTTAAGTGTTGTTGATGCTAAAAACTACCCCATATAAACAGTGAACTGTTATTATTTATCATTATTAATTGCAAACATGGTCGATAAAAATGATGATGAAAGATGAAAATCAAGGTCTTTCTTTTTTTTTCATATTCAATGTCATCTAATCCTCTTCCTTGAAATTTTTATTTCCAATCATCAATCCATCAATTTTTTTTTATCGATCCGACTGATTGACTATGGTTCGGCGGGAAAATTTTGTTTCAGTGTGATTTATCCATTTGTAAATTTATCTTTAAAAAAAATGGATAAGAAAATTTTTGCAATGACAGATGATGATGATGACAACGAATAAAATTCAGGTGACAAGCTATTCATCCATTACTTTTAATATTCATCATTTTAAACGGTAAATTATTATTTTGAATGAATGATTTGACAGTGGAATCAGTAATTTGTTATTTTTTATTTATTTTTGATGTTGGTGTTGACAGATGATAATATAGTAGATGGGATAACGAAATTTCAGAAGAAAAAGAATCATCCATTGTGTTGTATGATTGTTAATCAATCGTTCAGTTAATCGTAAACTTGGTGGGTATTGAACTTATAGTCGTTTTTTTTCAATTTCAAAGACTTTTCATTAATTAATTGAACTTTGTATCAATCATTTTGTCACCAAAATGTGATCAGGTTGTTTAGGTTGGTGTTCTGCTACTGTCAATTTGAAAGAATTTTTTCTCCTGTTTTAGTGTTCACTCAACAAACTATCCATTTGTCTTTTATCGTTTATTTTTTTTCCGAATGGAAAAATTGTTTGATGGTATTCCAATTTTATATAAAAATGGCCAACCAAATGTTTGTTTGGACGACGACGATAATAATTTTGGCGTGACTTTCCTATTATTATTATTATTATTATTACTGAAACAAAAGTGTATGCTGAAAATTGCCTTTTTTATGTCATCAATCGTTCATTCAATTTTGTTTATTATCATCATCATTGTATCCAAAGTACCGGTAGCCCTAAACATTTTCGGTTTTGGAGTATAAATACCGATTCTGAAAGAAGAATGGGACATTCCATTTGATTAGGAGAAAAACAACAACAACAACAACAACTGAATACAATGGATGTAACTACTAAACACCAAAAAAGAGACAATTTCTATTTTGGTTTTGGATTGTTTTTTTTCACTATTCAATCATAAGTATTCGTCGTACAAATCAAATGTTCATTGGCACATAATCGATTAATCGTTTCTTTTTTCTCTTTCCAATTTTGTGTTTTGTTGTGTGTGTGTATTTTCCCTAACCCACCGAATACTGACTGACATTGGCCAAATGTTATTTTCATGTTCAATGGATTGATTGATACCAATCGACCAAAAACAGAAAAACAGGAAAAAAATAGGCATGGTCAATAATCATCATCACATGAACAACATTTACCTATTCAACATTGAACACTTGGATAGTCGAAAAGAAATCGAAAAATTTGTGACAATCAAATTAATTGATTGAAAATATTTTTTTTTGTGTGGCTATTTTCAAAGTCAAAAATTGATCGACTTTTGTTTGATGATGACCAATTGAAATGAATTCAATGGAAGGGTCATAATAATAATCATTATCGTCATCATCAACGAACCAGTCTGTTTATTGAACGAACTGTTTTTCCGTTTTTATTTTTCATATTTAGATCGAACCGCTTGACTAACCACACACGAAGACATCATAGAAATTTTTGAGGAAATTCGACACACAGTGAATTTCGCGTTAGGAAAAACAGTTCATTCAGCATACACACACACACACACACACTTGATCATCATTAATCCATTAAGGAAAAAAATGACGAATTTCAAAAAAAAAAAATTCATAACCAATTGGATTCACTATAGATTATGATTGATTGACATTCGAATCAATTCATTAATTGTATCCACGTATGATGCAATTTGATTGGTTGTAAACTCTACAGTAGAAAATTTCAGTTTTTTCATTTTTCAATCATGTTGAAAACTACATCAATACATTCATAACTTTATTATCATTACGATTACAATCATAATCATTATTATTACAGTTTTCTTTCTTCTATTCTATTATCATTATCATTTGCAATTCAAGTCAAAACCAAAAAGATCTGGTCAAAAAATAAGTAACAGATTATTTTAACAGATCGGATCGAAAATTGCCAAACACCAAAAAAAAACACTTGAACACACTTGGGTGTGTGCAATTGGACAGAAATTAAAATATAAAAGATGATAAAGGTGGCCGCTACTAATATTCGATATTGATGATGATGATCATCACCATGATGGTAGTGTGGTTTCAACACCATAGCATTTTTGGATAAGTTCAATCAATTTACACGAATTTGTATGCGGGCAAATAGACCAAATATTATGTGGTCATAATAAAAAGAAAATTTGGGCAATTTTCTCTAGGTTTTTGTTTATTTCCAGATGTGTGTGTGGTATGTTTGTTTGTGGTGATTATCATTATCATCATCATCATTGAAGATCATCATCTCAATGATAATGATGAATAAATGTAAATTTCAATTCGCAAAATATTGCCATTAGATACAAAAAAAGCAAGAATGGCCAATGAATATTCAGTATTGAATTTTGAATGACTATTAGAACCAACAAATAAAAAAATTTTCATCTTCAAAATGAATAAATTGGTTTGATTTGAATTTCATTTTATCATTCACATCCACATTCAAATCATCATATCTAAGTGGATCATTCGAATGTAAAAAAAAATGCAATAAAAAAATGTTGATGATGAATAATGATGACCCTATTGGAATGTTTGAGCAATAATCAGAAAAGAAGATGATGATGATAAGAAAAAACAAACAAAAAAAAATATTGTTCATTTTTTTCAATTTCACAAATGGACTTTGGGTCATTTGTTTTTGTTTTTGTTTTTTCATTTTGCTGTTTTTTTTCTGCCCTACACACACGCACTGTACTGTCTCTTTTTAGGGTACGCGTGTTTTCCCAAAAAATTTTCAAATACCTTTTTTCCCTCATTCGAAATGCATCGAAAAATCAATGATCCAAACCGAAAAAACGATGAGAATTTGTTTAATGTTCCACAACCGACCAAAAAAACGAATGAAAAATCAGATAAAAAATTGGCTACAAACAAAATAAAAAAAACAAATAAATAAATAAATAAAAAGACAAATCTCTGCCAGGCATTTTATTTCTGGTTTACGCAAATCCATTATATTTCGTTGTTATATTAGATGAACGGTAGCGACCATTGAAATTAGCATCGACAAATGTTAATCTTACTAATGGATACCAATGATATCAATATTCTTTTTTTCCGAATGAAAAATTGGTTGAAAATCCGAAAGATTGAAAGACTGAATCTCTATTATTTTTTTCTTAATAATTGATTAATAGTAATCAATTTTATTGTATTTTGTACCAGTATAGTTGCTTCAATGAATTTTTCAAATATCAAAGATTGATTGACAATTACATTTTAAATTGAAAGCTTATCTTGTTATTGCCAATTATGATGATTATTATCAATTATTATAATCATAATTGAAAATTTTCACAATATTTCACATGTTAAGAAATTTTTAACACTAAAGAATTTAATTTATCCATAAGTTATCAACAATGAACTTTGATGGCAACAAAAAGAAATTATATAGTTAGTTAACAAACGACAACAACAGCAACCAAAAAAAAATCATGGTTGGCTGAAGATTACAACGCAAAAGAATCATTATTTCGTAAAAACATTTATTTGATCATTCATTCATTCATTGTCCATCAATGTCATCATCATGCAAAAGTATTGACAAAATATAAAATGAAGAAAAAATCATTCAACTTTTATTCGACGAATATTTTACAGAATCCGATATATATGTGTGTGTGGGGTCGTTTATTTCTGTTTTTTTTCAATTTTTTTTGTTGTTGTTGTTACTATTAAATCTACTATCATCATCATTATTATTGGAAACATAATTAGAAATAACTATCAACAATAACAGCAACAACAACAACAACCCTACAGACATGAAGAAATAATAAGGATGAATAGAATAAACGATGCATCAAAGCGAACTAAAATTTTTTCTTTCTTTTTTTGATGACGACGATGATGATGATGGTAATCATCCAGTCGGTTTGAAACCGAAATAAACAACAACAACAACAACAACAGATCTTCAATGCTCATCAACATCATGGTTGAGTGGTGATATTTTTCTTTTCCCTGTTTATCCATCGCCCGTTATATATTGTTTGGACCGATGACAATGTCGAGTACATCACAACAACAAGTATCGTATACTGAATATAAAAACAAGTGAAAAAGCTTTGTTTTTTTTGGAAAATAATAACACATTATAGTTGAAAATTTGATTCATACATTTTCGAATGAATTCATATCAAAGACATCAATCAATGAAATGATGATAATTTTTTTTGCACAAAATCATTTAAAATTTTAATTTAAAAGTAAAAGTGAATGAAAAAAGATTTTTAAGAGCACTTCAAAAAGATGAAAAAAATGCATCATCAATTCACTGACACTGGACCAAATAAAATCATTGCATAAATCAATAATATTTTTAAAGGAAAAACGAAAATCAATTATCATTCATGATCCATGCTGTGTGTTCATCATCAATTTATGATCATGATAGAATTTCAAATTAATTTCGGACAATCAAACAATAAATATTATTAGATAATTTCTTTCTTTTATTTTGAGATGCTTCTGTGTATGAAATGATAAAGTAGAAAAAAAACAATATGTTTTTTTTTCATTCAATCAGATTGAAAAATTGTATGAAACAAAACGAAACGAAAAAAATTGAAAATGACATACATCATCATATGTAATGAATGAATAATTCATTGCAAAAATGTAATAATGAATATAAAAAACAAAACAAAAAAAAAGGTTCCAACTGTTACAATCATCATGTAATATGTTGGTGTCATCATTTCGTTGTACGAATCAAAACATCATACTACGCGTATTATTATTATCGACCATAGACATAGCAAAAAAAAAAATAAAGATTAAATAATAATAACACAATTGATGTATTTGTGAATCATATGTTGTTCGTATGGTTTGGTTAGTCAGTTGGATGAATGAATGAATGAATGGATGAATGGATGGATGGATGGAACAAAAGCCAAAATCATCAGTATTATCATTAATTTGATAAATATACGGAAGGCCTGTAAATACATAGTGAACAAAATGAATGAAAGAAAAAACAAAAAAAAAATTACTGTTAAAAATTTTTTTCTCTTTTCTCTTGTTGAAAAGCTAGTCTGTATAAAATAGTATATTCTGAATGAAGGAAAAAAAATAGAATTGAATAGAATAGATAGATAGATGGAATGAACAAATGAAATAAACTGGACAGAATCGTAGAAAAAAAAACCCCGAATGAATCGTTGGTATATTATATGATAAGTACCGAGAGAATTTCATTGATTACACAACAATCGAATCGACAACTAGATTCAGGGATGAAAATGAGACATATGTTTGTTTGGGATAGGGAGATAGTTTTTTTTTATTATTTGTTTGAATCATTTCTAAAACTCCTATCTAGTTTATCTTTGTTTGTGTCTCATCACTATCGTTAAAGATGAAACAACAACAACAACAACAACAACAACAATGAACAAAATGTTAAATATAATGTAGAGAGAGAGAAAAAAAAACTAAAATAACCCAAAGTTCAGTTCATCCGGTTGGTTAGTTAGTTTGCTTCATTGGTTTCACATCGATTATTATTATTGTTAAACATTTACTGTGATTTATTTATATGAAAAAAGAGAGATTGAGAAACAAAAAAATCAATATTTTAGCCTAAACGATTGAATCATTGAACATTTACAACAAATTAAAATTGGCTTAAAATTGAAAAAACAAATCTTCCGTTGTCCCATATTTTGAATCATATAAATCATTCAAACATCAAGTGATAACATTGTATAAATATAGAAATTTAATGAAAAGAAAAAATAAATGAAATATTGAAATTAAAAACCAGAAATTAGAATTTAGATAAATGTAGAATCTGTATGTGACTTTATGTATTGCATAATTGAGCAATTAGTTAATTGTATAATTGTCTTCTTCTTCTTCTCTTTTTTGCTGTGTCCAGATATGTTTGACTTTACTGAGATATTGTGTCAACTTCATTCTTTCTCATTTTTCTGTAATAATCAACGTGAAACGATCCAGAGAGAAAAAAAAAAGTTTCTCGTTGACTGAAACGACAGCAACAACAAAAATAATGATATGAAAAAAACCTAGAATGAACTCAATCAATGGATAAACCAAGAGAATGATAAAAAAAATTGTTTATGAAAACAGAATTAATGACAACGAATGATTATTTCATTTCATTTCATTCATTAATTTTTCTAGCCAAAAAAAAAAATTTCATACAAACCTGGATTATATAATGGTGATGAATCAATCCAAATGGCCGAATGACTGAATCAACCGAGATGAATGATATTTCTATCTTCTTTTTTTTTTGCCATGTACCGCGATAAGAATATAGAATATCAAGTAATAACAATGACAACTTCATAGAGGTCAAAAATAGATTACAAATTATTACACTATAATGATTATAACTATCATTGTTTCTATTATTCTACAAATGTAAAAAAAATGACCACAATCGGTCATTGATATCTGGCACACACACACACACAATTACACATATGGGATAAAAGAAGAAATTCCAAATCAAAAAAAAAAAGGTTTCATCTACAACTGTCATTGTTAATCGTTCATCATCATGGCTAATGATGATCATTTCAAATGGTTATATATTCTGTCATTTTTTTAACTTTCCATATTTATCACAGAATTGAATGAAATATTAGTGTTATTAACATAACATAGACCCCATAGATTATATAACATTGTTTTTAAACAAAAAAAATTAATATGACCGATATCATTTGAGTTAATAATAATAATAATTTTATTAAAAGCGTTTATCCGATGGATATTTACGCTAAAATAAAGATTAAAATGAAATATCAATTACAATTATTCAATATAAAGATAGCCTAGGTACAATATTGAAAGATATACAATGTTTGAAATAAAGAAAAGATTAAGTAGCAATTACAATTTAAAATTAAATTAAATTAAAAATTAAAATAATATTTTTAGGTGTTTGTAAATGTGTGTGCATAAGTGTTTGAAATTATTGTATGTGTTTTTGTTCTGTATAAATTGTTCTAATGTATTAACATTGTGTAATATCATTTGAGTTGAACTTTCACAGAAAAAAATATGATCATTTTTGTTAGAAATATGATGTTTGCTATAATTATTATTATTATTAAGTGAACACTAGAATGTTGAAAAAACAAACAGAATCCAAAAATACCATGAGAATGAAGAAATTCAGGAGAAAGAGAATATCAACAATACAAACAGATAATATGATACATTGAAAAAAAGAAGAAGGAAAGAAAAAAACCATTACAATTGTTGGCTTGCAAATTCTGTAATAATAATCATCATCATTGTATCAAAGAATCGTAATGGAATCCATTTGTTTTGTCATCATCATCATCATCAACTTGCAATAACATTGAAATAAACGTGGCTAGTTTTTACCATATAATTGCTAATTACTCTAATATAAATGTTACTATAATCAAACCAACAATAACAACAAAAAATCAAGTAACAAAAAAAATGTAGAATTGGACCATGTTCAAGATAGAAGAAACCAAAAACAACAACAAGAAATAATGTCTTTTATTCAACGAAAAACAAAAACAACAACAACAACAACGATAATAATAACAATAAACAGAGTATGGTAGGCCATCAACTTTGATGATCATCATTTTGATGTTAAGATTTTTCTGTTGTTGTTGTTTTCTTCGTTCTTGTTTCAACTTCTTGGAACATAACAAAACAAATTGTTTCAATAATTGAACAATGTGATGATGTTTGAAAACTAACGACAAAATTCAAAGGAAAATTGTGTAGAAAAAAAATATACATCAGAATAGTCATTGGAATAAAAAGAATTTATCACAAATTTCATACAATTAACATGAATATCAGATAAAATGAGATAAACTTCATAGAAATCATTAGAAAAAAAATTTTGTCAGTAATTTTATATCTACACAACCCACATCAATGAATAAAAAACCAATGGAAAATATTTTTTGTTACACAAATATTCTTATCCGAATATAATGTGTTTTATATTGGAAATGAACAGATAACAGAATTTTTCTTCCATTTCTATCCATGATGACAATTTGATGGCTGATTGTCAACACAATACATATGAATATACCAACAACAACAACAACGAAAAAAAATATCCCAAAAATAAAGATTCCAATGATAAAAGAATTTCAAATCATTAACAATATGTTTACAAACAAAATAATAACGATGATGTTGATGATGATAGAAATGGCTAACAGCTAACCAAACAAGACATTCCAATGTCGAAATGTTTCCATTTCTTTTCATCATCATCATCATCATCATTGCTAAATATCGACAAATAATTTGCTATCGCATCAAACTATTTTTCCTTTCACTTTTATCGTTCATATTGGTATTTTGGTTTGTTTTTGGTACAACAGCTTTGTCAATGATGATTTTGATGATGGTTGATTTTTTTTTCTCTGGAAACTGACAACAACAACAACAATGATAATAATAATAATAATATTGGAAACATCAAAATCACAAATTTTTTTTGGAACATTATTTTGAAACATTCCAGAATTCCATTGAAAATTTAAATCTTGATTGTTTGTTTGTATATTTACACTATCAATAATGATGATGATAACAAACAAACAAAAAAAGTTGCAAATCACAAATAGATGAAAATCGGTTGATTATTTTTTCAGATATCATTTCAGTATAATCAGTTTGTGATAAAGTGAAAATGTAAAATCATCAAAGAATCGATTGAATTGATAATAATAGAAATTTTCTAAACTTTGAATACAATTCTATAGTTGAAAATGGTATTTGTGTGAATGTACATTTTTCTGTCGGCAAACTGTACTGAATCTGGTATTGTCACAATTCATTTGAATGAAAAAAACTCCCTTAATCCTTAATGGAAAAGTATCATTAATTTTTTTTCTCTCTTTTTTTCTGGTAGAAACAATTCATTAATCCAACCGAACTGGTCAGAAATGAATAAGGTCATGTTGGTTTGACCGTTAAAGATTTACATTATCATTATTCATGATGGATGGGTAAAAATAAAGCATGGTAGTTTTCAAATTTAATGATTATTTTGAAACGGGTTGGTGGTCGACATTGAATCATCGAATCATGGAGAAAAAAAAGTGATCAACAACCACCATCATGTCATCAACAGTATCACAATAAATTCAATTGAAAATAAACATTAAACAATGATAACATGCAGAGAGAAGGAAATTAGATTGAAATTCATTTCAATGTTTTCAATGATTATAATCAAGTGAACTAAAACTAAAATATTCATTTTAAATCTTCAATATACAAGCAAACAAACATGAAAGTGACAATAATAAACAATGAGGATGAAAAGAATTTTGACCACGACCACAAATTCTAATCTATTGTCTATGATCAGAAAAGATCAGTTTCAGATTAAAAATCGACCGGATCAACTAAACAAAAGGATTAGACAACTGAAATGTATTTGATTGGCAGTTTTTTTTCATTTATTCGTCTCCGTCAATAGAAGGTTGTCGTCATCAGACGTCATTTTCAATCATAAAAATAAAGAACGGTAAAGTTTTTCTTCCTTGATTTCTTTACATTCAAATTTGAGCGGATTTATACACAATGAATGAATGTAAATACCATTGTGTGTACCACCATAACGAGAAAAAAAACCAAGACATTGTATAATGGATAATTTCTATTGTCAGAATTGATACAATTTCAATATCATTTTATTTATTTATTTATTTGTTGTTGTTGTTATTGAAAAAATATTTAAATTTAAAAATGAAACAGGTCGAGTGGAAAAAACAGATGCTATGGATTAACGAAAAGAAAATTTCGACAATGGTAAAATGAAATGGTAAAGAAAAAAAAATTATTGAAATGGTCATCGATAGAACGAATGATGACTATGGTTATTGTTATTCGAACGATATGCTTCAAATATCAGATTCAACAATCTATATGTGGAATTTTAAAGAAAAAATCTTGTCGAAGGGAAAAAAATAAGTCTATTGCTAATATGTTACAAATACTATTGTGGATTAAAAGTTGATCACTTGGCGGTCGATAACAAAGAAAGATAGTTATGACATGGAGAGACAAACAAACAAAAAAAAAGGGAAAAGAAATGAACAATCACAATAACTAGATATATTTTTTTAATCTTTTAGATTTTAATG
This sequence comes from Dermatophagoides pteronyssinus, assembly GCF_027571235.1. Classification (NCBI taxonomy): domain Eukaryota; kingdom Metazoa; phylum Arthropoda; class Arachnida; order Sarcoptiformes; family Pyroglyphidae; genus Dermatophagoides; species Dermatophagoides pteronyssinus. The sequence continues at coordinate 1,818,621 of NW_027461533.1, read as the reverse complement.
TTATACAATGATTATGATGTTGTGATGAATACTAATCGATAATATTTTTGCGATGATAATATATTCATTCGATACATTCAATAATAATACAAATACGAATCGGATGGATTATTATTGTCCATCAATATTATAAACAGAAGAAAAGTAGCAACAACAAAAAAATCAATGATCCTATGACCCAATCAATGATCATCAATCGAATAAACAAATAACTAGTATAACATGATAAGGCCAATGAGAAACAAAACAAAAAAGAAATCAGCACCAAACGAAAGAGAAAAAAAAGTGTGTGAATTTCATAGTTATTAGTTCGATGTTGTTCTGGGGAGTTGCCGATATATATTCGTATCGATTATCAATTGTATTCAATGATAATCAACGGATACGTTTGCCTTTTTTTCTTTCTTTCTCTCCCGAACACAACACAACATCATACCATAATCCCCACACATATACAGATCATCAAATAATAACCGAATAACAATTGGCTTTACTTTCAATGTTCATTGTCTGCGTGTGTATGTGTGTGTGAATCATATGCGGTAATTTAACCTTACAGTTAGAGAGAAAAAAAACGTGTTTTGTTATTATAAACCAAGGGTAACCAATGATCATGGAAAAAAACCAGAAAAAAAATACTTGGAACAATTGATTAGGGTGGAAGGTTTCATTATCTTCAATCATTATCAACAATGAATTGATCCATATTTATTTATGCCTAGCCATATTTTCTATTTATGTGTGTTTGGTAATAAAAATCTTTAATGTCTAGCACATCAAAACACACAATACAGACGGTCAATAATTTTGGATCAACCATTGGTTTCTATATTTAAGGATTTTTATGTTTATACAAGAAATAAAGATGACTGTTACAACCTAAAACAAAATTTTCAACAACAAAAAAAAAAAAAAAAAAGAATAGCCATAATAATAACTTGAAAAAAAGCAAAATGAAAATGATCCAATTCATTTGATCTGGTATGCTGTATTGCTGTTGGAAGGACAACTTACGTGTGTGTGTGTGTGTGGGTGGATGAAAGAGAGCTTTGTAGGAAAAAAAATAAAACCGAAATTTTCTACCGAAAACAAAATCGAAACTCTCATTCACTCATTTATTCATTTTTATGTCAGAATATAACTCGGAAAAAATGAGAAAAAAACTATACCAATTTATAAGCTGATTGAAGTTATTTTATCCCCCATACATTCTATCCGTTTGGTCATAAAAACTACCAATGTGGTCAATCAATGAAAATTAAAACTTGCAATATGGTCAAGGAAAAGCGAAATGAAAATTTTCATTATTTGTCGAACATGACTGAGGCCAACGAGTTAGTCAGGCTAGTCATTCAATTTTAATTTCCATTATCAATGATTATTTTTATTTAGATTCCAAGATGAGTCATAAAAATTTTGAATTAAAATCTTTCGTTATTTTATGATCTAATATATAATCAATCGAAAGATGATATAATAACAATCAAAATAATGATGAAAATATAGAGACAAACAAACAAACAAAACAAAAACATAAACATTAACAAATCGTGCCAAAATATTCAATAATGAATGAAAATTCACTTTAGACAACCGAACCAAAACAACGAAAAATTCATCTAATTGAATAACAGTAAAAGTGTGGGGTGTGCCAAACAATCTTTTTTTTTCTAAATACAGTGTATCATTATTGAATCTATTCAATCAACGATTCAATCCTGATACAAGAATCTTTCATAATTCCTTTTGTTGACAATGACACCTATTAAACATTCAAATTTTTTTTCCAATATTATTATCATATTCAATCAAACAAATGTTGTTCAACGATATAAACTATTGTCCAATCTAAACATAAAACTTTGATGGAGCAACAACAAAAAAAAACATGTTACAACAATTATAATGCAAAAATGGACCAAACAAACAAGAGAAAGAGAGAAAAAAAATCTAATCACTAAAACCAGGAACAAAGCAAAAAATGCAGAATATAAGCCTAGGATAAAAGTCCTACTTCCCCCCAAATCCAATGAAAAAAAAATTGATGAATGAATAAAAATGGGAAAAAAATTATATAACAACAGCATGTTGTTTCATCAAACATGAATGAATGAATGAATGAATAAAATGAATGACAGTGACGATGATTTGCCAGTATAAACGTAAAAGATTTCATAGAATTTACACAATTTAGTTTTACATACATGTTTTCACAATGTTGTCAATATTTTTTTCCCATTTCCTCTCTCTCTCTCTCTCTCTCTCCCATTCTGCCTGCTCATGTTATGCATTGGCTTATTGTTATCGTTGAATGTAGTTGTTGTTGTTTTGGATCGATAATTAAATCAAAATTAATTATTACCACTCAAAGTGTGACAATAATAATAATAACAACAACAATAAAGAAAAATTTTGATGAGAAAAATGAGTAGCAAAGAATTTATTTTGCATTCCAGAATAAAATGACAGAGAATAAAAAGTGATTCTCATTGGGTGTTGTATGTTTTCTGGTTGTCCACCCCTTTTATTTCACACAAATATTCAAGCGTATACACCTACATACACACCAACCAAATTTCATTGTAATGATGGGAACAAAATAGTCAATGCAAGTTTTCGTACCGGAATGAATGAAATGAAATGAATGATAATATAATGAGAATAGAACTCGCCCAAAACAGAATCATTATTGTGTTTTTGTTTTCCTGTCGGTCAACAAATGGAATCGATTTTTTTTCATAGATTCTTTAGTTTGAACACCTTTGGGTGTCTGTTTTTTGTTTTTTGTTTTGAATATTACAATGATAAAAAGGATATTGAATATATTGGATCAATCATTGTGTCTGTGTGTGTGTCATTATTATCAAACATTTTCGTTTGTCACATTATATTCATCACAGTTGGACATCAATTTTAATTTGTAATTATTTTTTTCTTTCCATTCTATACAATTGTATGTGATATTCCAAGTTTCGTTTTATATAAAGTGAAAATGATTTCATTTAATCATTTGTGGTATATTGAATATTTCTACATAGATAAAATGACTATCATAGATGGCCAAGATTTTGTGTTTTTCATTCAGAATAAATATTTGGATTTGTTTCCAAAATAATTAACATGCGAAAATTAAAATAAAATTCAGATGCTCTAGATTTTTTTTTGTTTTCCATCATTGACCAGCTTTTAATTCAAGATAAAATGAATTTATTGCAGATCGAATCAGTGAAACTAACAAAAAGAAATCTGTTTAAACATTTCAACTCTTTAATCTTTTTTTGTTGTTGTTTTTTGATCAAGATGAATTGCCATCAAGTTGTTTTTGTTTTTTGGATAAAAATAACATAAAAATTTTGGGGCTAATTAAAACAAGATGGTAATGATGATGATGATAACAAACGGACAAAAACAATACCGTTGTGAAATGAAAAAAATTGAAGGCAAAATTTACGAAAGCAAAAATCAGATCTTTTGATCTTTGTTTATTTATGTTTCGGACTAATGTTAAATCTTTCTTTTTTTAATTCTCAAGTAACGTTTGATTTGAGGAAAAGTTCCGGAAAAATGAATTTTTCAATAAATTTTCTCGATTTCTGTCATCATCTGAATCACGAAAAATGAAACAAAAATTCCAATATTGAATCACATTAATTAAAAAAAAACTTCATCACTTAACATTCGTGTGAAGAAAGTTTTTTATGATGATGATGAAAGTTAAGGTAAAATTCAATAATGATAGATTGAACCAAACAAATGTTTCACCCAAATATAATCTTCAACGAATAGCCACCTTATATTCCAAGCTATAAAAATTAAAAGACCACTGTGTGTGTGTATGCAGTGAGTGTTAATTAAGTTTTAAATGACTAACTTATTAACAACAACGTCAGTTTTAATGAAAAAAAATTCCAACTTCAATTTTAAGGTGCTGTATTTACTAATTTTGTCTTCATTTCTCTCTATTGCAATATTTTTTTTCTTTTTGATCAATTTTTAGATTATATCATTGAACATTCCTACATTCGACATATATTTGATTACTTTCGTACGAAAATATTAATGTTTCTTTTTGTTTTAGGTAACGACAATAATAGATGCTTTGAATTGATCATCTGGATGTTTTATTGAAGAAACGAAAGCATCGAAAAAAAGTAATTCCATCATTGATTCATGACTTCATGTCTATCTTCTCCTATTCATCTCTGTATGTTCGTTTTCTTCTCCAAACATATATATTGTCCGGTAATATTCATCACCATCATCATCAATTTTCACCTTTTGATTATATTCAACAGGGTAAAAATAAAGTACATCAACTATATTCGATTAATTTTTTTTATTTCACATTTCATTTTGATTCAAATAAACCATACAGAGACACACCAAATATTGTACTGACAAAGTACACATTTCAAAAATAAAGTGAGCTTTGTTTGAAATAAATTTTCCGGATTCGATTGAACTTTTGTCTTTTTTTTCTGGTTAAAAAAAATACATTCAAAAATTATGAAAAATTATGATCAACCAAAAAAAACTTGATAAAATGGAATGATGAAATTATGACAAAGAATATTTATTAAAGGATAACATTGAATGATTAATCATTTGATTTGACAATAATAAATTTGAAATTGTAACTTGAACAAGAAAAAAAAATGATTCAAATCAGCAAAATAAGAAGCGATTGAACTCTCTTTACCTTTATCTCTCTCACTCACTTTATCTCTTCCTTATTCAATTTTCATAAGTTTTGATGATGATGCTCAAACGAATGGCGCCTGTTTTTTTCTCTTGCAATTTCGAATATTCAAGACAACTTGAATATAGTTTTGAATTTAAATGTAAAGAAAAATATCAGAAAAATTCAATGTTCATATGATGTGCATTGGTATGTAGGTGATTTTTAAAGATATCCATTGCTTACACAATCGTATAATCACGATTTTCGATTTTCAATGGAATTCATTTTTTTTATATATCTCCAACTTTGTTTATTTCATTTCGATTGATTTAGTTAAAAAAACTTTATCATCATTAACATTATTTTTCGTTGATGATAATGATGAGTACATTTTTGTGTATGTAGTGAACAAATCAAAAGCAACAAATTTATTGAAAAAAAATTGGAATTTCTACCATTGAAGAAAAAAAATCTTTATGTGTAGGTGATATCTATCGTTCAACCGGATGATCGATATTTTATCATCTGATCGATTAGAAATTTTGATCATTTTTTTGAAATAATTTCCAAACAAAATTATTGCCACCGAATCTAACCAATACAGCTGCAATGACATCAGTCAAACAACAACAAAAAACAACTGGTTTTCGATTAATTAATTAGTTTTTCAGCAAAAAAATTATGATTACATGAATGAAATAGCAATGAATTGAATCAAATATGTGCAATATTTATCATTAGTATTACAGAATAAACAAGGCGTTGGCAATAATTTTCATCAATGTGTCAATGATTCCATTTTCCAATTTTTTTCAGTAAACTAAGGGGAAAAAAACTAATGATTAATTTGATTCTACATAGCAAAAGTTTTTTTTGGTTGTTTCCATTTTGTTTCAATGTTTATTTCAAATGAAGAAAATTGTTAGTCATCGATCAATGGTCGGTGTTTTTTCTGTAAAGAGAAAAAAGAAAATCATATTAAAAGTAATTATTAGAAATCGAAACGAATTCAATTCGAATTCGGTTTTTTGGTTTGTAGAAAAAATAGCAAAGAAGAAGAAGAAATTAACCAACATTAATTAGAAAATGTTAAGGAATCGATGATGTTAAATTCAACATGACGAAAAAATTTTCTTTTTGTTTGTTTTTCCAAATTGTCATTACAATCTTTGAATTATGATGCAAAAACATTCGATTCAAAATGTCATTTAGTTATTCAACATTAACACTTTTATTTCGAAGAAAAAAAAGCCACATTTTGTTGATGTCAATCGAAAATTATATGAAAGAATTTTAATTTTTTTAAATTTAAACACCAAAAATCTACGTTTTTTTTAAAAAAAAACATCTTTTATCTGGAAATAATTTGATACAGTTTATTATAAAAGGTGAAAAAGGAGAAAAAAAGTCGTTTGACATCACATTAGATTGTAAGAATGTAACAACAATATTTTCAATTGCTACTTGTTTGTTATCATTAAAAACACATATAAATGAATAGAAATATTTTTTATTTTCTCGGTCTGATCGGAATTACTTTGATATGAATTTTATTTTTTTGTTGTTGTTTTTTTTTCTCCACTGATAAATTCAAATAATGATCAATAATTTGGAAAAGGGTATGCATATAATTGTAATAAATCACTGAATGAAATAAACAACCAAGAAAAAAAATATTTAACATTAATTTAGATAAAAGAGAGAGAAAGAAAGAGAAAAAAATGATGTCTATTTGTTAGCTTAATCAACGTGATCATCAATGGTAAAAGGTCATTGAAGAAAAGAATGTTTGATGTGAATGTTACACTAATCAAATCATAAATAAGCTAAATGAAATGGATTGTGTCTATGGAATGGATATGGGAGAGAGAGAAAAAAATTGGGAAGGAATGATGAAACAAAACAGAGGGACTGAAAAAAAAGATGAAATAAAATGGCAAGATTGAAGCAACAAAAAAAAAAAATTTATCGATATTAGTCAACCAGTCTGGCCTGTATAGAATTGAATCAGTCATTTATACATTGGTTTTTTATTTGCTTGAATTAAGATGAAATAAGTCCGGAACGGATCTCTCTTTTTTTTTCTTTATAATTTTGTCAGTCAAATTGAATTTCTCGATGGCACGCTCATTGAATCAAAAAAAAAAAAAAAAAACAAACAAACTGACCATTGGTCAATAAAACCAATGAATAAATTCATTCGTTATGGACATTCTTTTTTTCAAATGGAATCATTAATGACGATGTTCATTTTAATGATGATGATGATGATGACGACGATAATAGGAATCAAATGTCACAAATAAAAATGTTGAAAAAAATAAGTGTTCGCAAATAATCAACAAACAACGAGATAAAGAGAAAAAAAAATCCTTAGCCTGAACTAATTGAATCAGTGTCAATTTCATTTTTGATTGATAAATCGGAAATATCAACGATATCAGAAAAAAAAACAACAACAACACCATAATATCATAGTGGATATGAATGAAAAAAAATAGATCGATGGATCATATATCTGATTTTTTCTTTAAAAAAAAGAATACAAATTTCCGGTATCGCTGATCAATGTTTTCTTCTTTTTTTTGACATGACGAATTTTCGATATATGCGTGTGTGCCAGTTGATTCAATCATCAATTTATTGGGTGTCTATTTGTTTGGAAATTATTTGTTTTTTTGCTTGCTTATTTTATTGATTATAATAATTCAATTTTGAAAATCAACTTGATGATAATAAATAAATAAGTCACTTTGGATGATTATTATCAAGCAATCGACATGAATAATTGTTTACCAACAAATAAATGGACAAATAATAAATATTGCATAAACACCTTGAAATTTTTGAATATTGTGATTGATGGATAAATATAGGAAGAACAAATACTAGCTACTGTAATGTCTGTAATGATGTGCAAATAATGATAAGTCAAAATAGAAAAAAATCATATTGAAGTAATCTAAATATTTGAACAAATAATCTTATTGAATCGTTTTTTTCCCCTTGAACATTCTTATTTTTCATAATCCCGAACAAATGTGTGAATTTAATTCTGTTTCGTTTTGAGGAAATTATTCGTTCAAAAACAAATGTTTCAATCATTTTCAATTGTTAAATTGATGAATAATTTTCAAGTTTTTCTTTTGAAAAATAAACGCATCGACATTCTTGAATGATGATGATGATGATTTTGTATTCACAATAATTCATTCTGTCTTTAAATTGTGTGGATTTTCTTCATTTTACAATTTTCAGCTTATTTGTCGATCACACACTATTAATAGCTTTTTTTTACTTTGAATGGATATATATCAGATGTGTAAGAATAAAACAGGCAAGCAAAGCTTAAAACTAAATTGAACCATCCATCTATCCATCTATCCATTTATCCATCTATCTATCTATCTGTTGATTGATCTTAATAGCAAGCAAGCAACGAATCAAGATTTCTAAAATCATGTCGCTTTTTGTTGTTGTTGTTGTTGTTGCTTTATTATTATATATCAACAGTGTAAAGAAAGAAAAAAATCATTTCAAGAAAATTTTCACCGAAAACCATAGTGGTAAAAAGAAATGATTTTTAAGTGCGAATCTTTAAATCTCATAAGATATATGTTTCGATTTTTTGTTGTTGTTTTTTTCCAAGCAACCTAAAAACAAAAATCTTTTTTTCAAAAACAACAACAACAACAACTTAGCCATTTTAGTCCTTCTGGCAACAACCGTTTATTTTATTTTTTGTTTCACCATTCTTATTTCAGTACAGTTGGAATAATGACAAATAATTTTTCTTTTGTTACTTTTGGAAAATTCAGTTTCTAAAAATAGCTACAAAAAGCAATATTTTTTAAACAAAATTTTATCAACAAATAGATAAATAAATTCAAGATGGAAAAAAAATTTCGTTCCAAATGTAAATGTCGTCAATCGACACTATTATCAATTGACGCGACAAAATTATCAATATCAAGAAAAAAAATCTGTTCCATAGAAAACATGACCAGAAATTGAAATCTTAATCATCTAAAAAATTGGACATGTAATTGTCAATCAACCACATGATAATTCGTTGTTAGGCTAGAAAAAGCTGTCAATAATTTTAAACTAGTTAATTGGGCATTTTTCACATAATTTACATAGACAAACAAGATACAAGAAACCAACAACACTGTCCATTTGTTTCTTGTGATAACCAAGCAAAAAAATAGCAGTAGTAGTTTTCGACTTTTTAAAAGTTGGTTGGGTCAATATTTTTTTTCCTCTTCATTCAATCTCAGAGGAAATTTTGCACAATAGAATATACGCACACACTCTTCATAAATTCAGAGTGGCCATGTTGACCTCAGCAAAAATATCGAATAGACCTAGCTAATAAATCAAGTACAAATCACTGCTTTTGAAATGTTCCACGCACACACACACGAACATTTTTGAAAATCCTCGAAAATAAAACGTTATTTTGAAGGACCTAGACCCAAATGAATGAATGGATGACGGTTTTCTTTGGGAGAAATAGGAAAAAAACCCAATCAAATGGACAAATTTTTTTGTTTGAAGTGGACGATTCAAGCGGAAACTTTATTTCGGCTTTATGATAATAATACTTGAACCAACGATCGAATTGATCGATTAATGCTCTTGAAATAGACATTCAATAAGCAACACCAAGCTTTCATTAACAGAATTTTTTTTGTGACAATGAATATCGAATACATATAACCCATTTTACAAAGAGAAAAGAAAATCAATTCGATTCGATACGATAAAGAAAACCTAAAATGACCAATTGGTCAAGAGATCAAACCATCAAAACCATTCGTAAGAATACATTAATTTCTGGTTGTGAGGGTGTTGAGAAGAAAAAATCTGACAGTTTCAGCATATTAAGGCCCCCGACAATTTGTATGTTGAAACAAATTTCTTCAACCAAAAAAAGAAAAAAACCGTCGAATTGTATTCCAGATTTTTTTTAAAAAAAGAGCAAAATAAGAATGTTATTAAAGTTTGTTAGATTATTATAACACTCAATGATTTTTAAGAAAATTGAAAATTTCAATACATTTTCAATTAATTTATAATCATCATTAGTTCAAAAATTCAAATCATTAGGCAATAACTAACCACTTCAATAATGCTGTCCATTCATAATTGATTGAACATTATTATTATTATTATTTGAATTTCACATAAACACACAAATAATAATTATCCTTTTTTTCATACATTTGTGTGTGTGTGTATAATATTGATCAAACAAGAAAAAAGAGAAAAAAAAAGAAACCGGAAAGAATGTGTCAATATTAACACTTGTTGAATGAATGAATGGAATTGTCCATTATGAATGTGAATGATTCAGTTGAATTATCATCATCATCATCATCATCATGATTCTATGTCTGTGAAGAAAAATAGTGAGAAAGAGAAAGAAAAGTGTTTTCATTCTGTGTGTTGTCTATCATCATTATAATCATCATCACTACCACCATCATCATCATCATTATTATTATTATTATACAGTATTGAAAGCCGACTAAACTTGGCTATAACTCAATGAATGAATGAATGAATAAATAAATGAATGAATGGATGGATGGATGGATAGATGGTTAGTTGGTCGGTTGGATAGATGGATAAAATCATAAGGCAATTGACAGTCGAATGATTTGATGGGCATCAACAGCAGCATCATCATCAACAGCCGCCACTGCCGTAACTGAATGAATAACCAATGGATGAAATCAAATGATGATTATCATCATCATTATCATCGAAAGACAACAACGAAACAAAAAATTGAGAAAAACCAACAAGCGAATAGTTCTGTCTATATGTGTATGTAACTATCTGTTTTGATTCATCTGTTTGTGTGTCTAAAGATCGACACACACACAATGGTAGGTTTGTTTTTATATACAAAAACACACACACACAGGTAGGCAATTAATGAATGCACATAATAACAATAACAATAATAATGATGACAATAAAAAATAATAATAATAATGATTTTTTTTTTGCTTTCTTGTAACGCCCACCCTAACTTCTTTCTCGCCATTATTGACCATCAATTGTTCATTTGCAAAAAAAAAGTTCAAGAATGTATTATTATATTTGGTCAAAAAAAAAAGGAAAAAAATTCCGATTTTCTCACTTTTTACCTGACTTTTTTTTATTACGAGTTTTGATCTTTCAAATATGATGATGATAATCAAGAATAATACATTGTGATGATGATGAAGAAATTTCATTTATAAATCAATTTAAATTTTGAAGAAAAAAAGATTGTTCAAGGTAAACAACCGAATAAAGATTTTCAAATATAATTTTTTTTTTTTTTTTGGTACAAAAAAATGAACATAAACTCATTTAATTTCGATCGAAATGAAATGTCCACACGCACATGTAGATCTTTTTAGCAAAGTTCCACAATATTTCGTTTTTGTTTTTGTACATTCTATGACAAGGTCAGAAATTTTTTTTCGGATCATAAAAAATGAATTGATAATCAATGGATTTTTTTTCTTTTTCGCCTGTCTGTGCATATTCGATCGATAAAAAAGTGATAAAAAAACGATATTTCTATGGGATAATAAAAAAAATTCTACTTGTAAAAAAAGATGGTATTTTTCCAATGAATAAAACAAAAGTTATATAACCAATGCTCTCTCCCTTTTTTTCTATTTGCAAACCGAAACCGAAAAGAATAATCATGAAGAAAAGAAAAATCAAAGAATCAAATGTCAAAAAGACATAAAAGAAACCAAGATGATAATGATGATTGGAGAGTTTGAATGGAAAAAAAGTCATCATAAGTGGCTTAGTATCTATTTTTTATTTATTTTTTTCCTGTTGAACATCATAATCAAAAAATGACCAATTATTATTAGTTGTTGTCGGTTCAAATCATATTATCAATTCAAACAACAATAACCAATAAGCACATATTGTGTTTATGTGAATAATATGAATCTGCAACACATATGGAACACATGCTGTAAAAATTTTTCTTTTCAAATTAAAGAAGTTGAAATTTTTGTTGTTGTTGCTGGAATTGGAAATAACACAATAATAAACAGCAACAACAACAACATTGAACATTGCTGAAATAAGAAGCTAATAAATTAATTGCGCAATGAAAATAAATTGCAAATTTTATTTTTATTCGAAGAAAACAAAATACGAAGAGAATACGAAGAAGAAGCAAAAAAAAATGTTGATAATAATAAAAACATGGTCAAGAAATTTTAAACAAGAACGATGTTAGCCAAAAAAATGAACTAATTCTTGAAAAATATCGTAAAAAAAATTTAAAGCCATGATATTTCTCTTTTTTCCCTGTTTTTTGTTTTTGTTGTTGTTGTTGTATGGTCAAACTTTGATTGGAGAAAGGAATTTGAAGAAGATGAGAAAAATTTGAAACCTTATTCGTTAGTTGGGATTGTTGGACAGAAGAAAAAACTAATAAAAATAAAATGAAATAAAATTTTTTTTTTTGAAAGTTTCATAATACTTAAATATAGATCAAAGTACAATATTGGAATTATTGTTTTGAAAGAAGAGGAATATAAAAAAAAAGCTTGATTAAAAGCAATCAACACAAGAGTCAAACAAAAAAAGTGAATGTAAGTAATAAAAGAAAGCGGATCAATTTGTTCAAACAAATCAACATATAATATACACCATGTCATCTCATTTGGATCGATGTTTTTTCGTCGTCATCGTTGTCGTTGTTGTTGTTGTTATTGTTACAATTGCGACATTTTTTTCCTTAGCTTTTCAATTTATTTTCTTTGGAACAAAAAAAAATTTCATTTCAACAATATCCGATTGCAAATTAGAGTGTGAAAAAAAAGAAAAGAAAAACTCATTGACACATCGATACGATGAAAAAAAAACTACAATCAATATTACACACATATGCATACAATACAATGATGATAATAATAATAATAATACAATTTGTTCGAGTGATATTCAATATGTCAATCGGCTTCTTTCTTTCTCTCTCTCCATTCCAATACAATTCAAGGAAACAACCAAGAAAAAATCTTAGTTAGCGGCAATAAGGTAAAGAAAAAAGTTTCTAATGTGTAATATATACAAGGTAATGAATGATGTTGAATGAATGAACAATGAAAGAAAAATAAAAAACACGGGTTGGCAAGGTGACGACGTTATCAAGTGAAACCAAATGAATTGATTCAAATCAAAATAAAATAAAAGACCTATGGTTCCATTTCAATTGGATCAAGTGAACACTGAGTGAAAGAAAGAAAAAAATAACGAAGAAATCTAAACGAAAATGAACAGAGTTTCTCTTCATTCTTTTCATGATCATACAATTGACACCTTTTCTAATGGAACAAACCTGAAGAACAATCAATCGTCAGCGTTACAATTGAATAAATGAATGAATGAATATACCTATGAAAGTTACCATTATACTAGAAAAAAACCATATATCAGATTTTTTTTGAATGATATGGAAAAAATGAAAAACCCCGAGACAATAAGGATTGTATGAAAAAACAAAACAAAACAAAAAACGTTCCAATTCTGGCAGGGTGTCAACCTTGGTGTTGCAATCTTTCTTTCTTTTTTTTTCTTCCACCTAAACTTGAATTCATATTGTCATCATTATTATTTTTTCTATACTAAGGTTCTCTATTCATAATTGGTGGCCGTAAAAAATTGTGAAAAGAAAGGAAAAAAAGCGATCCTATCTTCTTCTATGGTTATGTTCCAGAAATATTTTCAAGAAACGAAAACAAGAGACAATCAAGATTGAGAGGAAGAAAGGACAAAAGTTTTTCTATTTTACCAAAAAGAAAATATATCTGGTTTTAGTCAAATTATGAGGAGAAAAAACTCTTGAAAATTTTTGTTGTTGTTTTTTGTTTAGTCTGAATAAAGAGAGTCAGTGAAAACAAAAATTCAGCTCGATAACACTTGAAATTTGAAAAGAATGAATAGACGTAACTTTGAAGATTATAATAAACAAAATTTACAGATCAGTCACTGTAAATGCAAAAAAAATGAAAATGTTAAAATAATGAATTTTTGACGTAAACAGAATTATGGAATAAGAAATGTTTTTTCGACCGAAGGGCAAATAATCCAACTCTTTTTTTCTCGATGTTAGAACCAAATGGAACAAATTTCATTAAATATGATCAGATGTGAATAAATCATTTTGGATGATATTGAAAATGAAAATAGGATTATAAAAACACTAACTCTTTTGGTTTGGATTTGAATTCAAAGATTATAATTTTTAGCCAGAAGCCAAAAAGAAAAACTCATCAACTACAATTATCATTGACCATTTGCGGTCAAATTTGTTGTGCATGTGTGGATGTCGACAAAAATAATTTGATTGATTCAATTCATTTTAATAATCATAACCAAATGTTGATAAGAAAAATGTCTGTTCGGTATGTAAACAATGATAAACTGAAAATTTTTCATGAACAAAATCAACAATCATCGAATCGAATCGAATCAAATTGATGATAGAAAAATAACCCAATGATTTCAATGATGAATGAATTCTTATGTTTAATTTAGCCACAAGACAAGACAGGAATGACAAGCCAAGTTGTGATTGACTGGACAAATACAATGAACAAAATCATTTCATTTCATTCATCATAATCAACACATTTTGGGCAATCATTATCATCCGTATACATATTGGATATGAATCGATCGACCAACCGACCGACTAAAATTGTCTAACCACCACCAATCGAGTCATCATTCTTATTTATTATATGATGATGTTGTTGATGGACCAATCATTTTGATCATTCCTGATATTGTATTAGTATTGTATGTCCATCATCATTTTCTAATTATGTCTACACTACCAAAAGACCAGGATTGTAAATTAAATCATTTTCTTTTCATTCGAATGAATAGAAAAAAAGAATATTTTAACTGCCAAAACAAAACAAAACAAAAAAATTGCTTTTGCTAATGATGGCAATGATGGAAAAGGTCTTTGATGATGATGATGATTTGTATTTGTGTGATGATGGTGTGAAGACAAGGTCGACCCGAGTAAAACAAAGTTCATCTATAAATGAAAAAAAAGAATTTGATTTTTTTTCTGACAACAAAGTAAAGGTAAACTTTTTTTTTGGTTCGTTGAAAACAAAAAAAGTTTCAGATCAATTGATCTGAAACATTGTGAATGGTGTACACAAACACAAACATTAATGCAGTAAGAATGTTGAGTTATAATTTACTTGATTCTTATGATTTTGATTGATTGATCGATGATTAGTACCAAATTAGCACCCAAAAAAACAGAGAACGCCAAAATTGACTTCTATTCAATAGGGACTAGATCAAAGTTCAAAAAAAAAAAAAAAAAAAGTTCAGTCATTATTTGAACATATGGTCGAATGAACTGATGGAAATTAGAAATTAAGAAAATGATCAATTTTTATGAGTCATTCATTGAAACTTTAGTTTGAATTCATTATTCAAGAATATACTAATAAAACTTGAATGTTGAATTTTTCACTTTATTTGATGAGAATTTTGATGATAATTATTCAACTTGTGTATTGAATCGATTGGAGAATTATAAAATAAATTAAGATATAAAATATGGATCATCATTAAAGCGATCATTAACATTTTCTATGTTATGATAATGTATTCGTGATTTTTAGGAAAAAAAATCCACAACAGCAGTATGATAATAATAATAATTATATTAAATTCTCATGGGCAATGATGATGTTGATAATAAAAAAACATGAAAATTTTATGATTAAAATGATCAAAATATGAAATATATATTCGTTACGTGTGTTTCACAAAGATTTACAAAAAATGATGATGATGATGATGAAAAGATAAATTCTATTTAATCATATATGATTTCTGAAATCAAATCACATAATTTATCAGATGATTGAAAGAAAATCATTAAAATTAATTATAATGTTAATTTGATTTCATTCATCAGAAAAAAATTCTTATAAATAGCGGCAACAAAGAAATTTCTAAAAAACTTGATAACAATCCAATTTGAACTAAGTAAACGATAACATCAATCGAATCTTATGAACAACCAATCAATCAAACAAAATGGATTCAACCAAGTCAATATTTGGATTAAATTTTTGTGTCCATGTGTGTGTGTGTAAACAGTAACAAAATCTGGTTCCAGTAATGTTTTTTTTTCTTTCTTGGAACACACAAAAAATTTCGAAAATAGAATGCTACATTTTTTTCGTAATATGTCAGATTGATATTTACATTTTATACAGAAAAAAAAGATGAATCGTATGACTCGTCACACATCAATTTGACAGGTTTTCGATCAAAAAAGAAAAAAAAATTCAATATGTAGCAGATGCAGACGTAATTCATCATCATCATCATCATCATCAACGAATAACCAACTAAATCACACATCACATCATTATCATTATTGAAAAAAATTTCCAAAATTTCACTTAGTTATCTGATTTATATAGCCACACAGATTGAATATTTACATTATCCATTAACCAATTTACTGTGAGAAGAATATATTTGTTTTAATGAGCATATGAATTATGAACGAGAAAAAAGCAAAAAAACGATAACGATGATGGTGATGAGTTCTCGTTTTTTTTTTGGTTCTATAATTAAGATTACAACTTTGAATTTGTGGAAAAAAATTCAAAACTTAAATATGAATCTAATTGACATCTATAGATTGATTCGATCAATTTCTTTTTTACTTCGTTTGTTTGTTTATTTTTTGGTGATCATTAGTGTATCACATTCTAACCTTTGGCCAAATATTATCACATTAAGTTATGATAATTGGACAGCAAATTCCGAATAAATCAAAATATGAAATCTTCACAATAATCAACAGAAAAAAAAGATGAAAAATTCAATTTTTATCAGCAAAATGATTTCAAATAAAGGCGATGCTTGAGTGTGAGTGTGTGTGTGTGTGTGTTCCATCTTGTTTTTTGCATTTTTTTCCCTTGATCAGAATATTTACGTGAAAAAAATATCGGAATTATTTGAAGAAAAAAAGACTGATATGATTGTGATAAAGATATTTTTGTGTAAGTTTTTCTTTTCATTCATTTTGCTTATCGGCGTCCTGTATGAAAATTACCGACAAAAACAAAAAAATAAATAAATAAATTGGCCTTTGGCCATCATCATTATCATCATCATCATCATTTTGAGTATCAATATTAATCGATAAAAATGAAAAAAAAATTTTAAGAAATCAATTTTCGAACAATAGCCAGAAACAATTGACATTAATTTTAATCGATAACAATAATGTTGATGTAATTTTCATCACACAAAACAAAAAAAAATACCAGAAGCTGAAAATGGGAATT
This sequence comes from Dermatophagoides pteronyssinus, assembly GCF_027571235.1. Lineage (NCBI taxonomy): Eukaryota > Metazoa > Arthropoda > Arachnida > Sarcoptiformes > Pyroglyphidae > Dermatophagoides > Dermatophagoides pteronyssinus. Next base: position 1,801,566 of record NW_027461533.1, on the reverse strand, counting down.
TTTTTCATAATTTTTCACAAAATGATTATATAAATGAAAAGAAATTCACTAAAGTTTTTTGCACTTTGATTGTCAACGGAAAATACGAGAAGAGAAAGACATCTATTGTAATGATAGAACCATATGAACATCGTGGCCTATTATCAACATTATCATTATCACCATAAAAAAAATAATGATAATTTACCATTAAAAATCATTTGCCATTGTCGCTGTCTGTTTCCCTATAATTTTTATTTATGAAAAAATAAAGAGAAAAAAAATTCGTCTTCTTGGTTTCATTTCTTTTTCTTACCGATTACCACTAAATTATCGTTAAGAAATGACTATTATACCGTACGTACATCATAAACATTTCTACATTCTTCTTTTGAAAATGATAGCAAAGATCTTATTTGATTTGCCACGAGCACACTTATCAACTATCACACTGATTACAGACATTTTTTGCATATAAGGAGACATAAAGAATAAATATAAAAGATTCATTCATAATCATCACATACATACTTAAATTGTTGGTTGATGGCATTTTTTTCTCTTTTTTTTTGGTTGATTCAAAAGTATATAATCATTATCCATTACTATTATTAACAATATATATAATATTTGTGTGATAATAATAATTTGAAATATGAATAATTTCAATGATAAAAAAAACTAGAAAATCAAGCAAACAATACTGTCAGCAAAAGAGAAAAAAAATTCTGAAAAATAGAATATTACTATGGATATGATTAAAATTATTTCTCTTTTTCTGGTTTTTCTATTCATTCATTTATTTATCTATGGAAATAATAATGTTTGAGGAAGAAAAACATCATCACAGATGATACCAATTCTTTTTTCTTGCTTAAAACGTGTAACATTTTTATAATAAAACTTTTGACATAATGATACCCATATGTGTGTGTGTGTGTGTGTGGTGAATCTTTACGATTATCATCATCATCTTTATTGGTATATCTATACACACCCGTAATGTCAATCTAAATAATCATCATCATTATTATGACGATTATCATTCAGAATAGATTCGTATTGAATTGATAGAATGAATAAAAAAAACAAAATTGAATTGTCCAACACTCGAATAAATTCATAAAAAAAACGATAAATACATTAGGATGGATAAGATTGTATTATATCACATTTATATCACATGTAATTATCGTAGAAAAAGAATTATCAACCATAATTCAAAATGATAATAATGATGATGATGAAATCTTTGTAAATCATAGAATTTATCCGAAGAAGTATGTATGGACCACACACACATAATAATCAAAATCTATTTGAAGAATTGTTTTCTCCCCCTCCCCCAAAAAAAAGCGACAGTCAATTTATCGAAAAAAATCGTCGAGAAACAATTCTCCTATTGATTGACCCCATATTGGGTGAATGAAGAAGAAGAAAAAGAAAAAGATTTCGTTGACACTTTTATAGACTTTCAAATCCAAGTCGATTCATTCATTTGACAAATATTGTACTGAAAGTGTTGTTGGTCAAATTAGTTTCGACCACCAATGTTGTTGTCGTTCATTTATTTTTCATTGGTCATTT